>NW_017257670.1:137879-138540 GCF_001594055.1 Mycetomoellerius zeteki | reverse complement strand
GAAGAGCGTAAAAATATTGATTAAAAAATAGCCCTTTTCGACAGAAAATCGATTTTTTTGCAAAAAGATCGGTTTGAAAACGTTCTTTGGGCTTGGAAGATCGATTTTTTTTGGAGAATCGGAACGTCCCTACTTTAAGATCGACAAAAAGAATCTGTTGTTAATGCGCAAAATAGGATATCCAGTATACTATCCATCTAAGTCTGCATTTAATTAAAAGTAATAAAACACAAGTAACGAATGAAATGGATTCTCGCGGACCGCATTCCGAAAATATTTGTGCCCCTTTCTCTCTCTCTCTCTCTCTCTCTCTCTCTCTCTCTCTCTCTCTCTCTCTCTCTCTCTCTCTTGCTCTCACTATCCTCCTCTTCGACGTCCTCCGAGCGTGAGAGCGAAAGAGTAGCAGCCGAATGCTCGGCAATGCCTACTTAAAGGACGAAGAGGATATATGCGATGTGTGACGAAAAGTCTCGGGCTTTTGCCGAGGAGGAAAGAGACGGAAGTAGCGGGAAGAGGGAGAGAGGTGTACGAGAACAGCTGAGAGAGGATGAGCACAAATATGTCGGTCTCGTGCTCCGCGCGAGGACGAAGGACGAGAGAGAAAGAGAGAGAGAGACGAACAGAGAGAGCGAGAAAAAGAAGAGAGATCGGCGGCGGATGG
>NW_017257670.1:42283-137869 GCF_001594055.1 Mycetomoellerius zeteki | reverse complement strand
CCCGCGGCATTCCTTTGCTCGTTCCAACCTGCCTGCCCGCCGCCAGTTTAACCTGCAGTCCAACACACTATTATGTCTGACCTAAGGCGCTCCCACATTTAACTATACGCTCGGCCTGACATCGTGCATGCGATCATACGGTATATGTATATATGTTCATGTAAGCATGTGTGTGTGTGTGTGTGTGTGTGTGTGTGTGTGTTTGTGGCCGACCAATGTTCGGTTGCCGACAATGACTCTGAGTCAATGGGTCCAACGTCTTTGCAGCGGCCGAGCCGCTGTAGGATTCGTCTTTCTAGTTTTCCATCTTTTTCTTCGGCTCCTGTAGTTACCTACCTACTCCGTCGTCACCCCTAAAGGACTTTTCGACACTTGTGAACCGCTTCATCGTCCGTTTTAGAACATAAATTTTCATATAATGTTTCATACCTATTTCTGTCTCTGTAAAATGTGATTTGTGTGTCAAATGCAGATTTCTTTATTACGTTTTAGTAGAATTTACGTAGAAAATGTTATTTTTATATCGCAAGATGGTTTTAAAGTTTTTTACTGAGAAAGAAAGAGAGAGATTTAATAACTTTGTATTCTGCAGCAGTTTATCTCTTTTAGAAGACCCAATTACATCAATGTTACTTTGACTTTAAACGAAGCTAAAAATTCCCTTTAAAATCGAGAGAGAGAGGCAGAGAACTTCAGGCCTCGTTTAAAGTTAAAGTAACGTTGATGCAATCGGTTTTAAAAAACAAATCAACTGATCTTAAATTAATTTTGTTTTTCAAAATTTTATATCTGATAGTTTCGAATTTGTTGATTTCTTTAACAAAATTCGGAGTAATGTCCATTTCTACCAATATTGATTAAGATTAATTTTGATTTAATTTATTCTTTACCTTTTTTAATTTTTAAAGCTCTGGAAAAAAGTAAATAAAACGAAATTAAAGTTAATTTCCATTGGTAAAAATGAACATTAGTGAAATGAACATTATTTCGACAAGTAGCGATAGATTTTTGGTACCTACACACTTTCCTCTCGCAATTGAACGTTTCCCTTTAACGCGCGTCGAGTTGCCAGTCCGTCTCTGCTCGAGTGTCCTTAATTTTACAAGTGCAATTCCAGCAACAGGCTGGTATAACTTGTCGAAGGAATTCGTGTACGTGTTTGCTTACACAGGTTTGAACACAGGCAGGTTTACTTAAGTCTGCTATTCCGATCTACTAATCTCACTGCTCGTTAGTACATTTTATCGCTACGGATATCCATCATTAACCTAGATACTTATCGCTTTCCAGCTCATTGAGGGTTCTCCTTCCGCGTGCGTATTGACTCTAATTATAAGAAAAAAAATTAAAAATGTGAAGTAATATTCATAGTTAAGTAATTTTAAAACATAATTATACATAGGTATGCTGGATAAATACATATCTTCGTGATATAACAAGCTGCCTAAGATTCAACCGGTCAAAGATCAAAGAGAGAGAGAGAGAGACAGCGAAAGGATTGATCTAACATATCTTACCGTAGTCAATGGTTCGTATCTAGCGCGTGTAACAGACATCGCTTAGGCGCATAATCGTTATCCTGAATAGCTGCTAATTGCATAATCTGCACGCGCAGCGTGACCACGCGGAGCGATTAGCAGCGAACGAAGTTGCTCGGGTTTGTTAACCACCTCGGGCTTATAGGTTCTTGCAGGGAGGAAGAAGATATGAGAGAGGGGGAGGAGAGAGAGAAAGAGAGAGAGAACGATTAAGTCCGATATCGCGGCGTGAGGAGACGTATGCGTGCTTTTGTCCATGCAATAAGGAGAAAAAGAGAGAGAGGAGAGAGAGAGAGAGAAAGGCAAAGCCGTGCCTAAATCGAAACTATAGGAACAGGCGGATCGCGCGCGTGTGCACACGGCAGGCCGACCGGACGTAGGTGTGCGTTAAATGAAAGGGATGAAGGAAGAGGAGAGTTCGAGGCATGGGAGAGGAATGTGGTCAATGCATAAACTATACCACCGGTTGGTTGGGCATTCCTTCGGCCCCAAGGGTGCCTATAGTTCGCGAATCGCCTCGTGTGTGCACTCGTGTAATACGTACATTACGTGCGTGCGTGCGTGCGTGCGTGCGTACGCGTGGACCCGCAGCGTAGCATCTACCTGTAGCAACCTCGGGATACCTGTCCGCGACCGGCTACGTGAGCGCAGAACTGTGACGCGATTTTTGGCGTCTGCGTTATTGAAAAGGTGAAAATCAATCGATATACGCGGATAATTAGCCTGCAATAAGTATTTGAAAAATAGAAAAAGAAAGATATGAGAGAAAATCAATGTCAGAAAATGAATAAAGAATAAAAAGGTCGATGTTTATCCATCAAAATCAGAATTATTGAATGAGAACACACGAGAAGATAAAATGTAAATAAAAATTGATAAAGTGAATTTTTACGCTGCAGTTATTACCAGTTGTTAGAATAACAACGTTTCGCAGAACTGGTTGATATAAAAATCTTTTCAGAAGCAACTGTCGAATAATTTTAATAATTCTCTTGCGTGCGTGTGGAACATGTGTCGCAAATTACCTATTATTACGAAGTAAACCGCGGTATCAGAAGTAACAAACAACAACCGATACCTGCGGAATACAACGCGCTTGCCTGTTGTATGCATGCCAATAACGACGACCGCATTCGTCATACACCATTACGTGTTACGCGTGTGTGTACGTGCGTACGCATATGCCACAGCCGCGCGCGGTACAGATGCGTGTTCTCTCACGTGCGTTTCGCCGGCCATTAATGCGAGGAATCAATTAGCTTCGCTTCGCTCTCGCAGCTTCGTTCGTTCGCTCGCTCGTTCGCAAAAAATCTTTCGCTGGCATCTCGCGAATACCCACGTACGTCGGCATACTTAACAGATCTCTGGCATGATAAACACGTACCGAAATTCAACGAACGATCGATCTTAGTCGAAATGATAGCTCCGATTTCTAAATATATACTTCACCACTTCTCTCAGACTTTTTGCAACGATATAAGATATTTTTCTGAACTTCATCTTCAGGAAACGAAGTATGTATATAGAGCTACGAAACGTTTTTAATTACGGATCGGGTAACTTTTTTTCCGTAGGGCGAAACAAAAAACGTGGAGATCCGAATTCGAATCCCGACTGAGGTAATATTTTTGGCAATAAAATTATTTACAGGTTTAAGATGCTTATGCATCAGATTATTAAGATCTTTCTGAAATGCTTATTAAATTGCTTGTCGATTTAATTTGTGATATTACTTTTTTAATTCTATGTTAGAAGGCAAAATTAAATTCGGCGTGCAGGATTGGATATGTAATGTATTAACATCGAATTATTTAATATTTAAGCACTAAATATTTAACTTGACTATTTAGGGTCTTTATTTTCTATTTGTTGTGTATATAAAAAGTGAAATTTTTATTATTGAAAATAAAAGAGAAATGTTTCACTTTTCACGTTTCCGCCTTAAGGAAAAAAATTACATCATGCTCGCCACCCAGGAACATTTTCTTAACGCAATCTCTTTTTGTATGCTAAAAGAAATGATTAAATATCTCGAGTACCATATGTTGCGCAAATAACAATTATATTCGTCTTTTTCTATTCGAAATATCGTCGGGAATTCGCGAGCGATTCCATAAAGTACCCGAACCATCAAGGCTCGATTGATCGACGTTCTTTTCACTCATCGTCGGAGTAATTAACGTCAACGTCGTGAGCACACGTGCCCAAATCGCTTACATGATACGTTTTGGTGATTTGCTACACCGATAATGAATTCAAGACGAGAGAGGAGCGGGTAATTGAACATGGAACCTCGATGGTGTGCCGATTTATATTGACGCGGCTGGTGAGATCGACGAGTGAACGCCTCGAATTACTCGGCAATTTTCTCGCGCACGCATGCCCGACGTGCGTTTTTAATGGTGATCGCCTTCTGTGACTTGCGGTTCTTTCTGTATACGCTCACGATGTTATTGGTGCCGACGTTGAGCAAACACGAACGACCAACGTCGGAATGTACGGCGTTAATGAGAACGTTTTTCGGACCTCGTCGAAAACTGTAGAACGAGATGAGAAGATAAAACAATTCCACGCATCGATCTCTGTCATGCAAATTACGGGAGAGTGAAACAAGTATTTTCGGTTTTGTTTCATTTATGTTGCAAATTATTGTTGTGGATATATGCAAAATTAATTAATTACGGTATTAAATATTTATAATGAAAGAGGATGGGTTACAACATTCCGTTTATAAAGACGTCATAGAGTTGAAATTTAATTACGAAATTTTATTATACATATACGGAGTACGTCACAGTCATAGTAATATTCTCGCAATTACATTTTCCGATCTTAATGTTTATAAAGTATCTACTTAAAATAATCAGTATTATTAATTTTTCATTTATCGTTAAATGTCTCGCGAATTTTTAAAAATTAAACTTCCAACGTTAATTATTCTTATAAATGAGATCTGACAGAAAAGTCGCCGAATTTGAAAACAGCATACATCTCTCTTCCGAAGGAAATAAAGAAAAAGAAAATCGATAGTAACACCATTTGAATGTCTGATATGAAAATATAAATTATTATTCACAATGAATGAATTTTTCAAAAATAAGCTTTCATTGTGTTAATTGTTCTTATATAGATAAGAATATCTTGACCGTTCTAATTCTAGACAGAACGGAAATAATTTAGATACATCCTACTTTTATTTTTATATATTCAAATTTTTTATTTAAAAATAAAAAGATTTAAATTAAGATGAATTTGCGATTTAATTAGCGGATATATTACAGCTGTCTTGCCAAGAATACGATCTGTCAAGACTCGATCAGTGCGTCGCGAGATCATAATTAACTGGTATATCGAGCGTGCAAAAGTTTCGCAGAGAAGTTCGACAGCTCGCAAAAGTTGCTCGACGTCGACGGACAAACTCGCGTCCAACTTTCGAGATGATAGCTTGTCGTGTCGCTCTTTTTTGAGCGGACGAGAGGCCACGTGATTCCACGATTCGCGCTCGCTTGACTCCTTCGAACAATTAACGACTATACGAATTCGACAAAAGAGAGCGCGAGAGAGAAAGAGGAAGAGAGAGAAGAGCAATCGTAGAAGAAAAGACGCAGTCAGCCTCCAGCAGGCGAAATATCCGCGGGAACATAAGGAACAGCAGATCTCTCGTGGTCCTCCTCGTGGAGAGGGCTGTGTTCCTCGTTTTCTTCTCGTTTCCTCCCGCGTTCCCTTCCTCCCTTCTCTCCTCCATCCGCCCCCGTCGTCGTCCTTTCGCGCACGAACCCAGTATTAGACTCGTCTGTGCTTTAATTACTCTCCTCGAGTCTTCTTCCTTTCTCGCGACTCTCGAGATTAACGGCGGCCTTCCGATTGTAACTGCGAGTTACGTGGGATAAAAAGCTGCTGGACTATATTTCGCTCGTGCCAATGAATGTTCGATTTTTCTTCTCGAACCGGGCACTCATAATTTCCGCAAGAATCGATTGTCTATGAGCTCAGAAGAGACGTGGACGTTGAAGTTTTCTGTAAGGTGAGATTCGGTACCACGCATCAGATTTATTAAGCTTCCGCTCCGGCAACTGAAGTCTTTAAAAGCACCATCGATATTTTGATTATGATAATTTTTGATAAATAAATTTAAATCTAAAAAGTCAGTAAGATACAATCCGACTTCAATGATTATAAAAACTCGTTGTTAAAGTTTCTAACAAATATACCAGGATTTTTTCATATTTTTATATTCAAAACAGTAAAAAATTGCTCTGTTTCTCGAAGACTCTTAACGGAAGAGTTAAAATTCATATTGCCAGCAGAGAACAATTTTTTTATTATTTTCCAATTGTTTTATATTCTACTATAATTTAATTTAATGATTATAATCTAATGATAGTAATTTTTTGCTATGCCAATCTTTTCTTTCCATGTATTTATTTATAATGTAACTATTTGTTTCTAATGTTAGAAGGATTTGCAAAAGTCGCGTTATCACCAGGAATATCTGCTTCTTTTTATTTGTATATCAGACATTCAAATGGCGTTACTTTTTTTTTATTCTCTTAGGAAGAGATGCAGTTTTCGAATTCGGTGACTTTTCAGATCCGTTCTTTACGTCGCGTCGCGTCGCGTCGGAGGAATATTCTCCCGGTTTATGATCGTCGTGAAACGAGGAAATGCTGCTCGCGGTAACAGTAAAGCGGCACAGTCGCGTCGGCTATCTTCATCTTCATCTCGGGTTGCATGCCGCTTCTTTTTTTTTTACAACCCCAACTGTGTGACTCGCGTGGTAGAGAATTCTCAGCAGAAATTAACTCGTTCGAGTTACGTACGTGCTAGGTTAGTTTCGCTCGACTTCGTAATCATGCTTAACATTAATTTCCGCTCGGAAAAATTTTTGCGTCGAAAATGCGCACGATCTGCATTATAAAAATTTACGAGCGTCGCGTTAAAACCTGAGCGTCGTTTTCACGCGAATTCAACGAACACTGGGAGAGAAACTGTCTTTATGTACTCTTTCAAAGAACAGAATTGAAATAAACAACCGTAATTTGTCATATGAGAAATTTGTAACAATTCTTGCGCGAAATGAAGATAAAGGTTTCGACATAAAAGAAAAGATACGTCAAAATTTCGTTTCGTGCTGAAAGGATTCCAATTAGGACGTTAATTGGTTCAAACGATTGAGGACATGGAAATATCGATTAATTTTCGATCCTTAACGCAACGTAACAGGATTTTAATGAAAACTAATTGCTCTGGACAAGTACTCATAATGCATCCGTGCAACATACATGCACATCTCCGATTTGGTGTATATTGATTCAGTGCATGCCAAGCGGCACTGTACTAATTAACAGTCACCAGGGTGCATCATCAGGGGTGACTGCGTTTGTATCGATTATTGAACCCACACATATTCCCCATAGTATGTACATCTATTGATTAATTCAGGATTGAAGTTGTTGCGAAGGAATATAAATTTCAGAAATCTAATGTATACATATATCTCGTATTATTATATCTCGTTATATACGTATCTCAGTTATATATACAGTGACCGTAAAAAGTGTATTTATACAGTAGAGATATCTCTTTAAAAAGTCGTATTTTAAAAAAATTAACATTAACTAGCAATTTACTAATAAAAGTATGGTCGAAAAATTTAGTTTTTAAATTAAAATCTAGAACATATGAAGCTCTTTTGTTTATATTAAAACATCAAGACAGACTGTATTCGTAAAATTATTAATTTTGCATATTTGCACATTTGCTCTCCCTGCATATATAAATTTTCGTTTGCTATATAAATTTAATTTTAATTTTTCAGAGAAATATATATTGTTGAAAAATTAGAATTAAATTTGTTATATTTTGTTTATGGCATTTTTTAAATTGTATTGTAGAAATGCTCTTATTTTATCGAACTTCTCTTCAAGTGTCTTCCAGATTTGTTTTTGGCTTTTATCCTCTTCGTAATTTTCGCTCTTTGACTTTTTCGTTTGCGTCAAACAAACAATATTAAAAATCCTTCTCTTTCTGTTTAACTCGTGTAGCTTCACTTGTCAGATTTATTTGAACGCAGCAGAGAGCTATCAAAGTCCTGTTGCATTCCTGTTACGAACGTTACACTTTGTCGAGAATTCAACTTCGTGAATCGCGACGGAATTAACGATCATCATCGCGGTCGGTTCGCTACAGCGTACGCAATTAGATCGCGTGTACACGCATACACGCAGTCGATATGCGGTAGTTACAACGTTGATTACAACGCGTGCATGAGCGTCGATTTTAACAATCGCTGAAGTGGCGCTTCTTGCGGTAATGTAAACGTGTAGAATAAACACGATTCAATGAGGTCACGGCTCTGCCTTCTGTATATGTTTGCTTCTCAAGCCAGCTCGCTTGACCAAACCGAAACAAAGATGGGGATGTAACGCGAACAAAAGGAATTCGGGACAAAGGGGAATTACATTCGCGTCTCTAATGCGCCTGGCAAAATTCATGAACCGCCACCCCATTAAATATGCTAATCTTTTCCCGCAGGCATTTTCAGCTGGTTTTAATAACGATATAATTATCTCTCATAATTCTAAGGGCTTTTCATGATTATATATATATCTGCTTCATAATGCTATCACAACAACGTAATAAATTCTTGAATGATTTTAATCTTTTATTATTTTCTAATTTATATGCGCGATGCAAAATGTGCATTATAAAAGTAAACTTTATATATTGCATCGAATTGAAATAGAAATTCGAAGAGTGTGAGTTTTTAATTTTTACTGCACAATTCCGGGAATAGAGAACCGATATTCGCGCGCGAGTTTGTAGCTCGGGGGATTCTAAATTTGAAGTTTCAGAGGCCAGAATGGAGTAAATTTACACACGCATTCATATTATATTAAAAATTATTGCATTCGGATGGGATACCATTGCTTGCATCGAGCGTTCCTGAAGGGTTACGATACATGCGTGCATGCGAATGCACACGTATCCACGGACTTTAGTCACGGGCTGACGGTCGACCGCGCCATCATCTAACCGAGAACCCAATGTGTCCCTTTGTTTTGACTGATCGCCACCAGACCATGGCCCTTGTTGCCCCTCTTGCTTCTTGGTCAAGCGATTCCCCGTGGTTTTCTGCATGGTTTCCCCGTCGCGATGCTCGTCATTTTATTGCCACCTTCAGGAATCCGACGATGAGAC
Source organism: Mycetomoellerius zeteki (assembly GCF_001594055.1). Lineage (NCBI taxonomy): Eukaryota > Metazoa > Arthropoda > Insecta > Hymenoptera > Formicidae > Mycetomoellerius > Mycetomoellerius zeteki. Next base: position 129,131 of record NW_017257670.1, on the reverse strand, counting down.
GTCTATTTGTCAGGTGTTGACGTCGATTGATCGATCAAGTAGATACGGTTGACAGAAGATGATTTTTCTCTACTATGCGTATGCTGTGTAATACGCAATATTAACCTTTTGCCAAATATTGAACTTAAAGGTACAGTCTATTTTTTGAATTTTGGTAAATAAATTTAAATTTATAAAAAATAAATAAAATATAATTCAACTTCTATGATAGTCAAAATTCATCGTTAAAGCTTTCGGTATGTAAGAACTTTTTCAGATTTTTAACAGTCCGTATTATTCGTCCGTAGTATTTTTTTTAACAATAATATAAAAATCTACACTTGTGAAGTTCAAAGAATGAAAATTTCACATTGATGAAAGGTTAAATTTTTCAGATCAGTTCGATTGTAGAAAAAAGATTGCGAAAAAGTGCGATACAGATAGGTAGAAAATGGATTAATTCTTTGACATTCAATTATAATTTGACATGGATAATTATTGTTTGTTGCAACTACACAAATACCTACGAACGTTATATCTGGCGATTTCAAATAGGCGTAATCATCGCCCATAGCCATCAAAATGCATTTTTAAAACATGGACCGGAAAAGCGAATAGCACTTAGTGTGCGTCCGGATAAAATACTCCCGTCCTATCGATAATCTAATATCAAACATCAATTTTCGAAAACTGTTTCTCTATGCTCGTCGAACTCAATTCTGCACGCATCAAACTTCGTCGAATTGCCTGCGAGGTTTTTTACTGCCGCAGGATGCATACATCGATTAAATTATAGCATATTCAATGAATCGATTTCAAATGACGACATTGGGTCTCTTTCGTTTAATGACACAAGTCGACACAAATGTGTCATTCTATTTTTTTTTTGCACGAATAACAGAACAATACTTGTGTTAAATGGAAGACATTCTATAACATTCTTGAATGAACGAAATTAATCATCCTATCTTAAATCTTCTTTCTTCTTCTTCTTCTCTCTCTCTCTCTCTCTCTCTCTCTCTCTCTCTTTCTGGCTATCTTTGGAAAAATATTTTGCCCGAATAGAGTTTTCTCTCGAATCTATACTGTTTTATTTAATTTCAAATGGATGTCACTTTATTTAATTTCAAGTGAAATTACAGAAAACTGTAGATTGACGGGACTGAAATTAAAATTGATTTAAGTGTTAACGAAATGAAATGACTTATTTTCGAAAAATATGTGGAAATAGATCATTCGTCGAAATTTGTTTGAAACGAAAAGAGTAGAGAGAATATTCGGCGCATTTTATAATATCTAAAACCTCATTAGACATTTTCAGGAAAATAATGTCTAAATTCTAAGCAGAATCGTAAGGCTCGTAACATATTCCTGTAAGACTTGTAAGAATTTTTAAGTGTTTGTACCCTTGTACAATATTTTTACAGACAACTTCTTACTAGCCATAAAATTTAGATCCAATCTAAAATTTAGAGCCAAGAAATCGTAGATATTTACGAATAATCGTACGTCTTACGATACATACGCATAAAATTAGAATACTAGTCATAAGTTCTTGTACAAGTTTTACGAGAACACGTTACGAGTCTTACGATTTTGCTTAGAATTGACCCATAAGTCTGTCGACGCACAACCTTGGTATTTGTTATTATTCTGCGCAACTAGTATTGTTGTTCAGTAGCCGTCGTGCGGCACAGGCAGCGATTACACATCGCGCCGCGTTGTGCGTAGTAATATTACATCTATTAGAACCGCGCCTGACAATTAAGTAATTGAATGTGATTATTCCTTACACCGGTGATTATTACAACGCCTCAGATTGATCGTATATCTTCGCTTCGGCAAGTTATCAAGGAACATAGTTTTTATGCGATCTGTTGTAGAAAATATATCTAACTTGAGGCAATCATTAATCATTTGTTACAAAAGTCACGAGAGACATAATTATTTCTTTAACGATTTCTTTAACGTTTTCTCTCTTTCGCATTCCGTATATATCGTCATATTATCACTCTGAACGTGATTACGATAAATATCTTAAGATACGAAACTCGATTATCTTTTACGATTATTAAAATTGAAAAGTACGAGACCTCGATTTTAACGATCACAAATCCATAACTAACAATAAAATTGTTGAGGCGACAACTATTTGCAGAAGAATTATATTTTGCGTTAGTTTTTTGTCACAATGTAATAAAATGCATATCGATCGTTTCATATTCGAAGTGCCGTGAAAAGTGTCGCACGATCGCAATTATCGATCGTATTTTTGCGAGTGACTGCCATGAACGAGCATCAATTGTGAAGTCTAAGAAGAGGAAAAAGAGGAGCAGCAATTGTAGAGTGAGTGGCTCATACATCATTCTATTTGTCGCTGACAGAGTTAATTACTTATATAATTAGGTGATACGCACAAGAATTAATTTTTAAAAGTATTAATTATTTCAAATTCGATAATAATCTATTTTAGATTGATATACACTGAAAAAAATTTTGTTCATTTTTGGTCCAATGAATGATCGTTAATCAATGTCCGACTTAATGTCCGACTTATGCCTAAATTCTAAGCAGAATCGTAAGGCTCGTAACATATTCTTGTAAGACTTGTAAGAATTTTTAAGTATACTTATACCTTTTTACTTATACCTTTATACAATATTTTTGCAGACAGCTTCTTACTAGCCATAAAATTTACAAGAAATTGTAGATATTTACGAATAATCGTACGCGTCTTACGATACATACGCATAAAATTAGAATACTAGTCATAAATTCTTATATATACAAGTTTTACGAGAATACATTACGAGTCTTACGACTCTGCTGAGAATTGACCCATTAATGTAGTTAATTCATTGATGCAATAACTGAATTCATTTATACAATTATATCTTCATTCTTGCAATGAATTCTAGTAATAGTTTTATAATCTAAATCATTATGAGAATTCATTGGACCAATTTTCATTATTTTTTCATAATTCAATGAATATTTTATTGTATTTCCATACAGTTTTGGTTCAGTGTATCCATTGTAACAAGAGTCAGGTCGTATTAATTGAAATTCTGATTGAAAATACACTGGACTGAGAAAAATAAACCTTTTATTTTCTAGTTGAATCTGTTATATAATTTTAGTTGAGATAATGAGAATTTTTTGATTGATATGATTATAATTTTCTGATTCATTCATTTTCAATCAGAAAAGGAATGGTTAATTTTTCTTAGTGTATGATTTATGTCACTTCGATGCTGCGTATCTTGTATATGATAAAATTGTTTTATTTTAATCTGAGGCAATGGATTTGTAAAAATTATAAATCAATATATTAGATATATTTGTACCTGAGATGTACTTATGTATATATTAAGTTAAGGATATAAAAATTTCATAGATATTTTATAAATCAATGGCTTCAAAATGAATGAACAAGAATAAATAGGAGCTAAAGTATTTAATTTCTATATATATGTAGTCAAACAAATTTTCAGACAGCATAAATAATATTTATTTATTGAATATTTTATTATTGAGCACTTTATAACCGCAGTTATTAAATGTCTGCTTTTATTGCTTAGATGAAAAATAATGAGAAAAAAAATACATCGATAATTTATTGATATTTTTGAGATGTAAAATTCTCTCTCTCTCTCTCTCTCTCTCATTAAGTTTTCTTTTAAGATCGAAAGATGTTCATCTATTGTAAGTAATTCTATGAAATAATCCTTAGTCTTCTTTTTACATTTTTAAATAAAATCTTAAGTATTTGACATCTCTATATTTTTTTTAGAATTAAAAATTTTTATAAATCAGATAAATGTTTTTATAAATAATGATAAATAATGCTCAGTTATTTTTTCAAATTTTGTATATGTCACAAGTATAAATAAAAGAAACATAAATAACAATAGAGAAAATATTTTGCAGCCTTTTCAACTAATTTATTTAACACGAAACTTGCTAATGATTATTACTTATATTTATTATAATTTTAACTTAATTTTATATCTTATCCATCCCCATATTTTATTTATAATTTAATGTAATCTGAAACATTACGATGATACATGAATATAAATCAAAAGAAAACCCCATTTACAAAGCGAAATACCATATATGTTTTAAGAGTAGTGACATTTATGAGATTGAAATTTATAGGCAAATAATCAATCATAGATCGTGGGTTTATTTTCAATCTACTGAATCGCTTTGTCATCTTTTGTGATTTTTTAAGAGTGACATGATTTTATCGTTGAAAATTGAAATAGACACGATATCGTTTTATAAAATAATCATATATCTTATTTTTCAAGATAATAATTATAAGTCGTAAATTATATTTTTCTCTAAAAAATCTCTCTAAAACATTTCCTCTAAAATATGCAAATTATTAGTTCATGCAATGCAAATCTTGAAACGCGCGATGAAATCGAAAAATAAATTCGAGGTAAAAGAAAAATTTAATTCTAAAAAATCTGCTTATTCCTTTCGCTTTTATTAATTGTAATAATTTTAGCAAGATGTTTTTCAATCTCGGGCAAAGACATTAATGGAGTTAATGAGATTAACCGCAGTCTGGGAGGAGAGAAAAATTGGAAACAGGGGAAAAAGCGCAGAGATGCGAGAAATTGTTAAACGAGAGGGTGGATTCGAGGCGACACGAATGGCACATTTTTCTCGTGGCGATGAGAATTAATGGCTGGTACACGCGTAACGGCGTGGCCTCTCGCTGCGCGAGCTTCCGCTTTATTTCTTCCCGCACTTCGCTAACCCTCGCCGCAAGTTTGCACCACGGATTCTCGCAAATTGTTAGCATTTTACTATTTTTACTGCATCCTGGTCCTCGCACTAAGCCTAATTAAGTATTAATCGTTGAAACTGTGTTTATAATACCAGTCACGTTTCAAAATACAAAACGTCGGTCGAGTTCGCATACTATTCCCGAAGAGTTGTTTTCCACAGGGATATTCCGAGAGTTTTCTCGGTCCTTTACATATCCGTTTTTAGAATGATTATTTATACAGACGCATTTAGACGTATGCTGCAGTAATAACAAATAATAAGTATGATAAGTGGAAAATGGGTACAAATAAATTTAGATGATGTCAATATATTACAAAATACAATATTTATTAGTATATTGTGTAATATACAATTTTAAGATAAAAGTATAATATAAACCATAATTTTAAAGTTTATTAGGAGGAGAGAGAAAAAGAGATAAAATGAAATGTGATATTGAATTAGCGAAGTATAATTTCGACTATAATTGATCAAGATGCTGTTTGCCGTGATTATACAAATTCTTGTGTTTCTCTCTCTCTGACGACAGGAGTCTTCGCAACTTTCAAACGTAGTTCTATGTATTCGCGAAGTTAGAAAGCTATCTTGAACCTCTCTTATTTGTTACATAATGAAAAGGATTGTCGGGTGCCTCTCTTCGTCATACAGTTTGCAAAGAAACGCTCATTTCCGGAATTAAAATTGACGGCAATTGTTTATTTCACTTTTGAAGTAATCTGAGTAATATATTTTTTACAGTAATATTATTCATATGCAGTTACGAGATAGTCGATAAAGAGGTGTATTGTATTTTTAAATTTTGCAATTTATTTAGATATCAAAGACAAAAATGAAAAGTTTTGTAAATTCTTTTTTTTGAGCAATTTATTATTAACGTTAGTATTCTTTTTGGAAACAGTTAAAATAACGAAGCATTTTAAGTGAATCAGTTTTGGAGCATGATATAATTTGCTGTGACATTATTCCGTATATCACGTTGGACTGTTAGTATCACTGTCAATATTTGAATTTGCACATCGCACGTCGAAAATACTATTTGTGTTAACAATATCTCTATTTAATCATGTCACTGAATTTATCCCAAGAATGTTTAGTGTACTATCGATGTGTGATTTATCGTGTACTGCAGATTTAAAATATTTCATTTGCCGAATTTTGACGACAACGTTTGTTTTTATCATTAAACGTTCAGTAACAAAAACATTGACATATTTTAAACATATCTCGTTTCGAGAAATCATCAATATTGAATTCTTTTTTATAATCTCATAAAAACGTTATTTTATTAAAAATAACGAATTTCATGCCGTCTCAAATAGATATTTTAATATCATATTACTTTCGAATTACTTCATATAAAATTTAACACGTATTACGTAAAATTTGCGTTTTATTTTAAATATTGGAATATATATATTTTGGATCGATCAATTAAGCAATAGTAACTCGATAATGTCATGAATAAATTGGACAAAATTTTGGTTCGCAAGAGGAATAATTCAGAAATTGTCGTTTAACCGATATTGTAATCTATTCCAAGATTTACATCAATCTACGTCAATTTGAATTATTTGTTATTCCGAATAGATTTATTTTTAGACTTGTATATAATAATTTATATAATTCTATATTCAACTATAATCTGAGAAATATATATATATATATAGATCATCGCGAAATAATAACTGTTCGATAAATTGGTATTATCCGCTAATTTCATTCACTATATTTGTTCAGCTATTTCTATCAGCTTTTAAACAATATACATAGATTTCTTCGGTAATCCTTTTATGTATTTTTTGAGTGATTGGATGTTAATTTAGTTGTCTCAGATTAAACATTTGATCTAGTTTGAATTAAAATCATTAAAAGCTGCGCTGTCTGACACCGCTTATTATCCTATTATTAAGGATCGCGTCAAATCTCTCAGCATCCATTCCGGGATCTTTCGTCCATCTCTATCCTTTCACAATCTCCACGCCCACCTGAATTCGCACTTTGCATGCGTCCGCGGGGAATCCTTCCTCTCGCATCGTATTATCCTGTTCCTCTTTCCTCCGTTCTCCGAAGGCGCCTTAAAGATAGAACGAAAAATTCACTTCCGCCGAATTTATTTTCTACACGGCGCGCCTGCATTATCCCTGCTCGATCTTTTCATAGATTCTCCGTATCCTCCGCTTTGCAGAATCACGATCGGTTGATGAACTCATTTAAAAATGGCACGATCGTTCGAGGCTTAGCATAATTTTGATTTTGACGAGGAAACCCATGGAAGTGTTCCTCTTCGATTTTGATGATTTTTGAATATGTTTTCTAGACAAAAAAAATAATAATTTTTTTTATAAGAGCTTAATTACACTTTTAGGGGATGTAACCGTTTTTAAAAAAATAGCGGTTTTTTCTTTCGAAGCGAATATCATCGTAACTAGTAATAGTATAATAGAGATAATAATGGTGGTAGTAGTAATAGTGAGAGGATGGGTAAGGTCGTACCAGTCTGAACTTAGTTAAAGAGTCACCAGATCTAAAGAATTCCTCTACGACTTCCGCTAACAATAAGTCAACACGGATTACGAAATTTTTTCGTATATATTGCGAGATTTGAACTCGCGACCTGTTGGTTGCGAGTCCGTCGCTCTCATAGAGCCACACGATATTCCCAGCGAAAATGTAAAAGAAAAACATGTTCTGAATAAAAGTTGAATGGTTTGAAAAGTACTTTATAATAATAATTTTAAAAAATTTGTTCAAATAAAAAAAATTGTTATTTATAAAACATAATTTAAAAAATTTTCTTGAATTTATAATTATTAAGTATTCTTAAAATCTCATTCAACTTTTATTTCGAACATTTTTTCTTTCTCTTACAGTTTCGGTGATATTCACTTCCTAAAAGTGCGATTGGGTACTTATAAAAAAAATACATGTCCCTTATTTTTGTCTAGAAAATAACATATTTAAAGCTTATCAAAATCGAAAGGGGAGAACATTTCCATGGGATTACATGTGAATTAAAAAAGCTTGGTGAAAATAGAGAATGATGACCGACCCTTTCATTCGATCTAATTGCTTTTTCGTTCAATTATTGGCGAGCGCGAAATTTTATCTAATGAATGACAGTAATAACTAAAGGCATGTTTCGCGAGTCTTCTCGTTAAATAATGGGAGAAAAGGAAAGTCCATTTAGTCCAATATTTGGTGCCCGTCGACGGGCTGCCGTAACGTAACGGGGTGGTTGCGAGACGTTGAGAAAACGAAAGCTCTCCGGGCGTTAGGGGCGGGGAGTTGAGATGGTAGGGGCAGAGAAACGGCGGAGTGCGGTTTGGAGCAAACTGAAAACCGATAAACCCGCGATGTCTAGACGAACCACGTTTATTTATGTAACAATGTCGGGTGCCCACCGACGAGCAACCGCGGGCCGCCGCTCTTATCGGAGAACTTTTCACGAGGAGTTTTGCGCTTTCTCTCCGCGCCGCTTTTGTGCGGCGAACGTCGTTGCTCTGCAACCTAGGAAAATCTCAAATGCGGAATACTACGTCGTCGCTTGACATCATTCGTGACGGAGGAATTGTATTCGAGAACTAGTTTAGACTCAGTCTGGTTAACTGAACTGTCAAATTTAATTAACACAATTATTAGGGATCAGTTACATTCCAATAAATACGAGTTTCATTTTTTTAGAGCATAATTTGCAACTCGAATTATATATCGAAATTATATCCCGCGAGAAGGAATGACATTATTGGCACATATTATGTAAAAATGTGCAGGTTATCATGTAACTAAACTGTAACGTAGTTAATTTCAGTTATTACGCTGCTCATGATATGTTATACAATTCATTAATTGAGTTGTTACGTAAAAGCTGATAATTATATTGATTGTAATTTAATTATATTCATCAAACATATGTATTAAATTCTGCAAACTGAAATTACATTTATACCAACGATATTAAATGAATATCTTGATTAATAACGTGCGGAAGTTAATATTCTAATAATAAGGGCCACCACACACAAAATGACATAAACTGCATAAGCATAGCATAAAACCGCTGGACCAATGATTATCTGACAAAAAGACGCCACATTGATTTGTATAAGATGTTTATTGGCCCACAGATCCTATACTATGATGCTTATGCAGCTTATGTCATTTTGTGTGTGGTGGCCCTAAGTTGATGCTCTGCCTTTTGATTCTCTTTTTTTCTTTAATTAGAAACTTTAAATTATTCATATATTTTTACACAAAAAATACATTTAGCTGTATTTGAACATTAATTATTTGTTTCAAATATTTCGAAGATTTATATATCCGCAAATCTATCATAAATTTATCACAAGCATCAAATTTATCCTAAATATATTCTGAATCATAGTAAGTTTAATATTTTATTCAAGATTATTAAATTAAAACAAATTCGATCATGTAAAGTCGCTTCTTCGATAAATTATATACATAATATTTTCTTCAAATGAAAATAAATTTTTGATAAATCCAAAATGAATATTGAATACATAACGATTTTTTTCAAAATTTGTAGTACACAAGTATATTTTCAGACTATTATCATGAAAATATTATTTGTTAAAAATGATCGTTAAAAATAAATTGAGTAATTACTTTTTTCGATAGTAAAAAACATTTTTCTATATGCATTAAATATATTAAAGGTGACAGCAGATAAGAGTTTTCACGCGCGTTAATCTATCTATAAATAATAAAATATTTTTCTTTCACTTTCTCACTTTTTCAGAGAAGTAATTCCACAAGTGTAATTATGTTTGAAATAACAGTACCTACGACTGTTTCGTCCGTGCAACCACTGCAGCATTAAGCACGCTCATTCTCGCGACGTCAATTCTCCTTTAATTACATCGATGTCAAGAACGGGAGAATGACACACGTGCAAGGATGTCAAAGGGAGGAATAATTAGAGTGTGTTAATGACTTACACGCGACGCGGTGACCACCGGCGTGGCGGGGATATTTGCCTTTGTACGCCGCATGTATGAGCGTAAATTACGAAATACGACCGGGCGCGAACGACGCGATTGTGAGAGAGTGAGAGAGAGAGAGAAAGAGAAACCTTTATTGAAGCCGTCTGCGGTCTGTCGACTCCCTTTTTCTTCGTGGTTAATATGACTCACGGTCGCGGATTGCACGACGATGTGAAATATCTCATTGCTTCGTGCGATTCTCTCATCGTGTTGAGAATCGCCGGGGCGCAGCGGACACGTCGCGAATGGTGTTCGGCGATGTGAATAAGACCAGTAGAGAAAAACCCCCATCGTGCATACTACTACCGCTTTAAATATCATCAAACAGTCGATCATCAGAAGGCAGTCTTCGTAATTCCATCAAAATTGACCCCGTCTGAATTGACCCCGTCGAACGTTTTGCACCGCGTAACTTGTGAGCTTGTTTTATTTCTCAAAGAAATCTAACCGTGAATTTGTTCGGAATTTTATTCAATTTATAATACAATATATTGAGTTTAGTATACTCTGGCGTGTCTAATAAAGCTCCATCAATCGATCTTTATAAATAACAATCATATATAATAAAAAGATTTAGGGTAACTCCGGTATATACGTCGCACCTATCAAAAACTTAATTTATTAAGTATCATTTACTATGTTTAAAGTAAACGAACTATATCAGTAAAAACTTTGTACTGTCTACTACTATGAAAAAAATATTAGAAATCCGAAATATATATATTTATCTTTCGTATTAAGAAATAACCTTTTTGAAATCCTTGCATTTTTACCGTATATCCCATAGGGGTGGGATATATGGCTACTTATAGTGGGAGAAGGGGTATGTACGGCTCATGAAAAATTTACAAATAATGCTTATAAATAAGACATAAAATAATAAAATAACTTATAAAATGCATTTATAAAGTTTTATTAAGGAATAAGAATGATAAATATGTATATGAGGTAATAAATAATAATTACAATCTTCCTACATGTATTACAAGTGTTATGACATGAAGTACATATTTCATGTAATGTATTTATTGCATTTAGTGCATTGAATTCAATCTGCGCACTTTGTATGCTTTGAGCATAAATCCTGTCCGCTAAAAATGCCGTATATCCCGAACAGGTGGGATATATAAGACAACAAACTAAACAAAGAATACAAAAGCAAAGCACTTGTATTTTGCTATAAAACATGCTTTACTATTCCTCTACACGTATGTATCACGAAATACTATTAAGTCTTTTACACGCCCTACAGTAATCATTTTATGTAGATTATAACTTATGATGGCGCTATACTTATTACAGTGACAAATCGATTCAATTCACAATAATTTCATTAATATTAACAGTAAGAAGCTGAAATCATTAAGATTATTATCAAGAAAATATTCTTTAAAGATAACCGTTACTTAAAAGGAAGAAAGTAAATTGAGTAATCACTTTTCTTAGCAATAGAATGATATTTTTCTGTAACCGACATCTAAACTCCATTGCTGACTTTTTATCCGCTGGATTGCGCCATCTTAAGAAATTTGCGACCATCCAAGGTTCGTGTATATGTAACAGAAACTCGCCGTCGTGTCGTTTCACGACCTACGAGTCGCCATTGTTATCGTAGTCAGCAGATCATGGTGAGAGAATAGCATCGTTCCATTACGTTGGACGCAAAATGGATTTCATTACGTTTCGCTCGGTTAAAGCAGCAAAATATGGAAACGGTCTTCGGAGACGCCACTAAAGGTAAACTGCTGTGAATTTATGAATGAGCAAGTCGACACTCTTGCTGCTTCTGGTCACACCTCTCACTTCCTCTTATTCTCTTCTGCTCTATCTCTGTGCCTGATTAATTCTTCGACGTGATGTTATTTAATTGCGAAGGCTACGGTGATGGCAATCAGTGAATATTAAGAAGATGTTATTTTATAATCCGCGATCATCGAGAGGGAATTGAATAACGAACAATGAAAGGACTCTGTGAATAATGACGCATTTTTTAAGTTTCAAATAAAAACCAGGATTTAATTTATAATTGGTGAATAAAACTGTATTTATTCTTTAATATACATATATGTATATAACATAGAATAGTGATCTAATTATAAATTTTATTAATTATTTATTTATAAGTAGAATAGGCTAAGTTTGTATTTAATGATTGGCAAATAATTTTCGTTATATTTTGTAATAATTTGGTATAATTCGCTTATTTAGAAAATTTATTTTAGAAGATTCGAGTTACGAACATAATTTCATTACTAATACGAACGCGTTGAAAGTGAGTTACCAAATTGTTACACAGGTTGTCGAACGCAGTTACAATTTCATGTAAATCTCGTTGAATGATGCGAGAGGGAGATTAATGCGATTTACTCGGCCTATTACTCGAGCAACTAATTAAATACTCGGTAAATGCCTAATTTTAAAACGCTTAAAATTTTATGGATTTATGTAACTCATTCGAAAACATAATTATTCATTTGTAATACATTCAATGGGTTAATCAATCTGTCTAACATTGCATCGCTTCATTACGCTGTTTTTTCTTCCAAAGACGGTCTTTATTTACAGAAATTCGAAGGGAAGGTATTCATGGCTACCGTCTTTGCTAATTTGAGGTCTTTTAATTAGAAACTCCATTTCTTTGATTAATTTCTTTGACAAAATCTTCGGTTCAACTTTGATCCAATTTTAAACTTCAATTTAGTTCCACGTTTCAAAAATTATACGGAAAGAACGATTTTGCTAAAGATATCTAAAAATTCAGGTGGATGTGCAGATTATTTTGAAATAGTCCAACAAAATTATTTTCAGATCGTTCTTTTCATGTATCATAAAATTTAAATACACTGTTAGAAATGCTTCCTTTATATGTAAATGAAGCTCGTGGTTATGAACAAAATTAAAAGTAATGAATGATTTAACTGAAAACTAAGTTACAGTAGTTACTTAAATGTAATGAACGTGTACACTAAATTTCATAAAATTTTATGAAAATACATTAAATTTCATGTACATGTACAGAAATATACTTTTCAGTTATAAATAAATACATTAAATTTTTAATGTAATGTCATGAAATTAAATTCAAATTGTGTAACTTAAAAGTATATTAAATTTCAAGAAACTTTTAACAGTGTAGTATCTCGTGAAAGTTCCTTCCGATTCGCATGGTGCGATTAAAACTCGATGACACGCACGCGAAAGATGTCAGTCACTGGTTAACCAAAAGGATGATTGCATCGGCTTAAAATCTCGTCGGTGCAATCTGGAAAATCAAGTCTGAATCCTTGCAGTTTCTGCTGCAGCCGGGGGACTCTGATACTGATTCACGCGCATACAACGCGACAAATCCCCGACATAAATTGCTCGGGGCCCTGACGGTGACGTCGTCGATTTCATTCTTTTTTGCGCGGTGTCGGTGTCGGTGCCTCCTCCCTTTCTCTCATTTCTACTCTAAAGATACTGTAGTAACCGCTGCTACTGCATCGCCGGGACATGCACCGGCTGCGCGCGCGACTCAGCCCCGCTTCATTGACGAAACTGGCCTAGCAACAGCGAATTTTTCACGCTATTGCTCGTTTCTGTTTCACGTCAAAAGCTCCAACGTTATCGCGTCATACAATAGAATGTATATCCAATAATCCACTACCAATAAAAGTCTACAGCTAAAACGGATTTTGATTTTTTTTCAACGAAAATTTGGTTTAACGATCACTACTTTCTTGATTTTAAAAACGAAGATTTTAAAATGTTTGTTAAATTAATTGAAGACTGGAAGAATAGTGTTTTATTGTGTCCGTTTGATTTACTTTTATCTACTCCCTAATTCAATCATTTCTAAATTAAATCACTATATTTTGAGACTTTTTTCAGAAGAGAATCCAAAAAAATCCAAACATTTTATGTAGACCTAAAGTGGACTTGAAATTCTTTCTTCAAGAAAAGTCCTCTCGTTTCTCCATTCACATTCGTCTCCGAATCAAATGATACGCGTACAACCCTGGTACACTTGTAATGTAACGGTGTCCTCACGAAAAATAAATAAAACAGTGTACGAGCGGCAGGCGTGTATACAGCGATCGCAAATACGGTCCCTTTCGAGGGAGCTCTTTGCCGGGAGCCGTCCCCTGAGTCCGTTCTTGAAGTCGCCTCCTGTGTCGTGCGGGTACTGCGAGAACGTATATTTTTCAGAAGTATCGCATGCACGGTACAGGTGGCTCAGGCCTTAAAAATGCAATAAAGGAAGAGAAGGAGGGTACGTAAGGTCAAGAGGTGGTTACGAGTGGCAGCGGGTTCCTCGAGTGCCAAACGATTCAATGTAGAGACTCTCTCTTTTACGATCTTCCAGTCCCTTCTCTCCCTTCTGCCTCTTCTCTCTTTTTAAATCTTTTTCCTTCCTTCGGCATCTCATTTTCCTCATCGTTCTCTCTTCGTCATCACCCTACCTTCGAACCATGCTCGCTTGTATTCCCTTCTTATGCGATTCTATCTGCGCCACCCAGTTTTCTGGGTCAAGTGTGAAGGAGCGTTCGACCGAAAAGTGCTGATGATCACCCAAACCCGGCATTTTAAATACGTTAGTCGGAAGTGGCTTCGTAAAGAGAAAAGGGATTTTTTTTAACGATTTGCGATGCGGGAAAGTACACATATTTGTAGAAAATTAAGTGTTAGGACCCTTCCGTTATTTACATTATAGAAGAAAAAAATATATAAAGCGGTTTGTTTCTTTTTATCTTTAAATTATTTATTTACTATTTACATTTTACAATTTAATATGTTAAATTATTAGATAATTGTTAGTCCAGTTTTAACTTGATTTCTTACGTTCGGACATTATTAATTTTAACATGTATAACTGCGCTCTCTTATTTTTTTTCTTATTTTTGAACTGAAAAAGACTTTGTGTTCATCGAAACGTTTTCATTTTTGTATATTCTCTTAAGTAATAAAAGTTAATGTATTATTTTAACACTTAAGTTGCTTGTTTGTTGGGCGTTTCTATTTGGTATTTTTACTGTGCAAATTAACAAATTTACTTTCTATTTTTCTTTATTAAATTATTGATTATTTTAGAGCATAATGTAATATGTTAATCTTTAAATATATAGATTGCCACAGCTGGAGTTCTAGAGTATTGCAAAGGTCCGCCATGTTTAATCTAATAACCATATCATATTAAAGAATTATTAAGTTTACTTATTTATTAGCTCTTATTTACAAATCTTACTTATTATATATTACTTACTTATTGGATGATAAATCATCAGGTCAAAAATAACGATTGAAATAGCCAAATGGAAAGTTGTCGGCAGTCGGCTTGGATGAAAGGATTGCGCTACTCTGGTACATCTAAAGCTTTAACCACAGCATAGTTACCTTAAGAATCTTTTAGAAAAATAAAATAAAAAGCCTAGTAGAAATTTTATAGTTAATTATTTTTACATTCCTCTATCTTGTAAGGATATAAATAAATGTAAATTTATGTTCTGAACACTTCGTCTATCTACTTAAAAATTAAGAAAGCACCTAATTTTAAAAAACTAGATAAGCACACACATAATTATAGTAGTAATATTCGCTCATTTTATAGTAATCGTTTATAGAAACTTTTACAATTTCGCTTTAACCCACTCGTTCCTTTCTTCAATATCATTTCAGGTCCCTCGTTTCAATCTCACTCCGACACGTTTCTTTTCAATCTCGCTTCGTGGCTCCTTTCGGCAATATCTTGTCGGCGGCAGCGAGTCCACGCCTTTTCCGGACTCGAGAGCGTTTACACGCTGTAACGGGTCCGGTTCACGAACTGTGCTTAACTGATTTCGCGGCTGAGGCACTTCTGTTAAAGAGGCTGCCTTAGACATCGCCATCGGCGGATAGCGGATAAAAGATGGATAGAACGAGAGCTATTCTTTAGTCGCGCGCGAGGCGGGAAGCCGACGTAAAAAGAACACGACGGCGTCGCGCGAGGTTGCACGAAGACGAATTGTTCACGGTACCGACACGGTTTTACGGTTTTACCATTAACCCGCTTTTCCGCCTTATTGGCGCGTCGTCCTGTCCGAGTACTTCGCTGCCAAGAGTGCCAAGTGCCCGCACAAGTCGTTAGCAGGGGCCATTCTTAAGGGCCGTCTCCCCCATTCCTCGTTTTCTCAAGCTAGAAAACTACTTCTCGCAAGTGCATTCTCATCCCAGAATCGTACTAGGAACGTGCTGATTGATTACACCGTTCTTTGGCATACTCAACAGACACCGCGCATTTGCAGTGCAAATTTTGCATTCGTCATATCAGTCGTCTAGAGCTCGCCAAAAAATTTTACTTCTTTCTTTCTCCCTTTTTTAAATTCTGCAGTATTTAAATTTCAATCCTGAAGCTTAAGACATTTTCGTATATAAATTATACTATAAAAAAAATTTCGTACAGATTATTATATACAAATTATTCGTGTGACGTGATTAACAGATCTGTGGACGAAATATAGATTCTGCAATTAGTGGTTTTTATCCAACTTTTTTTTTAATTTCGCCTTTATCATAATCTTTTAACTACTTAGACATAACTTTTTTCAGAAGCCAATCACGAAGACTGGACCACCGGAATTGCGATCTAAAAGAGGATATCTTAATTCGTTCTGCGTTCCTATCATTTGCATGCCGATTTTACGACGCACCCTTTTTTTGCGACTTTTATGCGTGCAAGCATGTATTCCGTGTATCCATGTGATGACGATCTCTACCTTTAGGCTGAAATTTTTTTTTGCGAAAGGATCTGCCAAGATAAAAATCATTAGTTGCTTTAACAACAGAAAAATTGTTTTCTGCATCTTTTTAAATAATGCAATTTTAAAGCGACGTTAGTTTCTCCTAATTATTTTTTTAGAAAAGCATGATTTCTGAAATGGCATATTAATGTATTTAATAGCTAACATTAATAAAAGATATTTGTTCGATGTGGTACATAAAATCGTAAGTATAATTTAATTGCGTATCCTAAAATCTTAAAATACAGGATTTGAAAATCCAGAGAGCTCAATGGAGAGAAAAAGAGAGCAGTTCAATTTGCGACAGAAGAGAAAGAGGAGAAGAAACAAAAGAAAAAGAGAAAGATATCGTTATTTTTCGAGCGCTTTAGAATTGAATTCTCTCAAGCCGCAAAAGCAATACACAATTGAGAAACAATATAAGAAAAATTGAAAGCAAATGCATGAAATAAAATTACAAAAATAAAGACGAAAAGTAAATAAAATAGAAAAATACAATAGAAAAGATGAAAGTTGAAAAACAGAGAGAGAGAGAGAGAGAGAGAGAGAGAGAGAGAGAGAGAGAATCATGGAAGGAACATACGAAAGGACGTAGAAAGAACAACGGTGGGATTACTTAAATCGTAAACGTCAAATATGCAAACATTGCATTCAGAATTATAATCTCGCCCCTGCCCGCGGCTGCATGTCGTGCCGCCGTCGCGTTTAATATTCTCGTTTCCCCCTCCGATTTTCCCGTAAACGCCAGCGACGCGACGTAATATGGTTGCTCGGAGAAATGCATACGAATGGACCACCACTCCTGACTAATGACGCTCGTACGTGCGAATTTATTCGACAAATGTATTTGCTGTGCGACCTTACGTCTTCGTGTTCCGGCATTTTGATAGAAACATTTGAATAACGACTGTTCTCTTCGATTGTGCTGATAGTGCTGCGATAGGCTTCAATCTGTCGATAATGATTTCTAATCTACAATATGTCCTTTGCTTCGTGTTTCTTGTTTCTTTTTTGTTAGTCTCTTGCCTTTTTGTCTTTTATCTTGTTTTTTGTTTTTTATTATCCGAGATAAAAATTGACCGAAATTCCGAAATTCGGCAAAGACAAGAAACCCAATTGTCGATAAAATGGTAGCAAAGAGGCAAAAAGATAAAAGATATAAGAAGCAAGAGAGATAAAGAAGACAAAGCAAGAAGCAAAGAGCATACGTAGATTAGACTTAAGGCTTTCGTTGAAAAACGAGAAGCAATGATAACAATAATGAAGATAATTATAAATAAAATGTAATGACGTTTTTAAATTAAAAAGGTTTATTTAAAGTCAAGTATCAAATTCACACAAAGGCGAAAATATTCTCAATATGCTTTTGATATTGATATTATTTTGTTGCCGACTATATTTAAAAAATATTTGTTTTTTTATACAAAAATAGAATGAGTTAATTTTGTTCTAAACTTAAAATTTTCGCAAATATTTAATAATAATAAAATTGTATCTTTGATCTTCTATATATTTGAAATGTTATTTTTGAAAATGTTATTTCATACAAAATCATATGCGGTTTTTTAACAAAATACGTAATGAATTTGTGTTTTCTGTTGTTGACATACAATTAGACATTTTCGAAACTTAGATTATAATCATACATAGACAGGCATAAGACAAAAATATAAAATAAGGTTGTTTTTGAACACGCTGCCAATTGTAAAACGCATTTTTCCATTTACTCACGCTTGTTCGAGGGAAGGTAATCTGATCGTGAACGAATGTGGTAGATCTGCATTTCTTCGTTTGGATTTCGCGTCGTCGCTCGATGAACGTTATGTGCATACGGTGCCGGAGAACACCCGGCTCGATGCAAGCAAAAACGAGCACGGTGAACGAAATGTACGACGGAATGTCGGACATTCCGGCGCAAAAATGCAAATGAACAGATTGCGCCACGAAATTGGGATGGCTCCCCGAAGCCTCGTAACACACGTCAGCGACTAACGATAACGGCCTTTCTCTTTCGGGCAACCCTCGTCAACGTAAAAAATAAAACAGGAGATATGACTCTATCTGGCGTTTAATTGTGACGCTAGACGTTTCGAGGGATCAGTAATTCAAGCATTTTATTGAAACGCAATCTTCGATATTTTCGAAAAAAGGTATTTGATATGCAATTTTAAAAAATGCTGATTCGATGGCGTGATTAATAATGAAGCATTTTGCTGCGTTTGAAATAATATGATTTAAAATAATGCGATACTAAGAACACATTTTTCTCATTTTATTTGTTTCATTAATGATTAAATAATTCTATCTTTCGTTAATAATCGACATGTTATTGCATTAAAATAATTGTTGTTTAAATCTTCTGTAACTTGAAAATTGAAACTATCAACAGGCTTCTTTTCATCGCTAATTGCTGGATATATTGATCCAAGTTCGATCTTAGATTGAAGACGTGACGCAGAAGAATTGGAGACTAGAAATAGAAATTCTCGACGGGTATTCTTGTTTTAAAAATTTTTTTATTTAGAATTTTGATTTGCTTTTACACGATTCGCAGTCTGGCGAATATTTCAATAAACAATGCATGCACGAAAAGGACTGTTTTGAGAGTGATGAATTATTTAAAAAGTTTACCCGAATACAGAATCTGAAAATAATTTGGTCGGAGCAATGAAGTATCTAAAAAATTTATTTGGATACAGAATCTGAAAATAATTTGGTAGGACTATAAAAATAGTTATGTAAGACGTCAAACTGATTGCTGAAATGTCAAAAGTTTTTGCAGCATTGCTCACCATGCTTGAAATTCCTAAGTAATTATTTTTAAAATGCAGCGAAATTATTTTCAGATTTGTATCTAACATTGTAAGTACATTTTTAGGTACTTTAGCAAAACTGTTCTTTACGTGTGCATGATGTCATAAAAAGTGAGAGGAAAGTGGAAGAAGGAAAAGCGGAATGAAGGAGAAGAGACGGCGATTTTTTTGTGGCTCGCTGCTATTTCAGCCACTATTGTTTCGCGGTAGAAGCCGGCGCCTGCCTTCGTCGTCCGGTTGTTATTTTTACCTTTGATACACACAGATTGACTAGCACGTTGCTATCTAATACCGTATTTCCGTTTTTCATTTATTCAAAGTGCCAAGGAAAAAAGAAAAAAGAGGAAATGGCAGTTTTTTTTATGAATCAGGGAAGACGGTTTATTATGTGTGAAATCGTTCATTGAGAAATATCATCAAAAAGTCCCGTCGTTTTAAAATTGCAGCCAAATAAATTATGGCCTATAAAAAAATCAGCATCAAATTTTCAAAATGTCACTTTATTCGAATTTACGAGGAAAATAAAAAGGAATTTCCGCGGATAAGTGAGTTATACTTATTTAGCGACGCCGTTTCGTACCAGAAATTCGATTCTGCGGTCTCCTTTTGATTTATTGCGGACGCGTTCTCCATGCCGGGAAAAAAAAGAAGAGAATCGAGGAGAGCCAAAGGTCTCTGTCCTCGCAGCGCGATTGAATTTTAACACCCCGTATAGAGTTATCGGGGATTTATCGGCCTCTCGCAGGCGTGTAAATCAAACCGAGAACGATCGCCGGCTTTCCTCGAGTTACAAGTTTCGCCATTTCGATCTCTTGGCCATCGATCATGCGTATCCCGACACGTCAAAACTTCTTCTCGTGTGTTTTACTGCAAGTATCTCTTGCTCCACGAAAAACCTCCGTTCAATAGTCCCTTCCTCTTTACGCCTGGAAGCCACGTAAACCTCGAAAACACGTAAATTCTATTAAAACTTTGCGCTATCTTTTCTTATCCCGATACGTGCATCACTTTATCTCCCCTCTTGTCTGCTTGGTCACAAAGGAAATTTCTTTTTTTCTGATTCCGAGCCTATAAATCTCGATTAGTCGTTTCGATAACACTGTCTGGTATTGCCTCGTAGCGAGCACTTATCTGTTATTACATATTAGGAAATAGCGGAGGCGTTAAATGCTCGAGATACCTTCATTGTTCCTTTTGATGCCTTTTGTTTTAAAACCTTGCTCTACGCAGATTTTTTATTACGATGTAGATATAAAGTTTGAGAGGATTTTCATTCATAATTTTCTCAACGTTCATCATCTGACTAAGAATAACTTTTACTTAGCCGTTATTTTTATTATAATATCTATTTAATTTTATCTAATATAATACCTGATAAATTTTATTTCGAAAATTAAATATTCCATTCGGGAAATATTACTAAAATGTTCTTGGATAATTAAACGCACGACATAGTGCCCTGGGATTTTCACAAGTGAACTCTTTTGCACTTTTAATTATGGTATAACGCATGCAAAACCTTATGGTTTCGTTAATGCACGGTTATACGATGCTTGGGGTGTTTAAATAAGTGAATATATGTTACATGCAAATGAAATTATTATGCTTGAAGGATATATTTTTGAGCGAGTCCGTATATTTTTCCATTCTTTTATACGAGACTCGTATTTCATTTTAATTATAAAGATACATTTTCTGTTTCTCTCATATACATATTATTATATGAAAATCTGCAAGATATACATATTAACGTCTCTATATTTACAGAAGAAATATAAATATAATATAATAAATTTTGTAAAAAAAACACCGTTCTTTGTCGTCGTACATTTAGAATGAATCATTTTCCTACATAAAACAACACACTGAGCCATCGCCTCGATCATCTTACACAATTCATCCATTGTCCAAAAACAAATCGTATAAATTCGACTTTTAATTTTGCTCTTCCTGGAGAGATTTAATTAACGTGCAACCAACGAACATATATTATTAATTTTATAATGTCAAATTTATACTGAAAAAGAGTTTAATAATAGCTACCAAATGTTTAGTGAAATAATGCAAATTAAATGTTTGATTAATGAGCTTAATTCCTAAATACTTAAAAAAGAAAAATTATTTTCAGTTATATTAGCCAAAAATTTAATTAGAATTATTTCAATAAACATTTGAGTAGCTGTTATCAAACTCTCTCTCTTTCAGTGTACTCAATTTGAGTTATTTTTAATCATTGCTATAAGTTGCCACGGCTCTTACTCAGTATTGTCATTATTTTAATAAAAAAATAATTAAAACAATGTAATTAACAATTTATTTAAAAAAAATGTATTAAATTTGACTTAAATTTAGTTTATTGTTTACTGAGTACATACGTTAATATGGACGATATTTACTTTGAAATTAATCACAGAGATGGATCGATTTATGTTTTGATACACATGGAAATTAAAAATAACAAAATGTTATTTAATTCAAGGAATTAGGTTACGACTGCTATTTGAAAGCTTCTAACAGTGTGCACTAAATTCGCGCAGTTGCATCCGTGTTGCATCGGACTCTCCAAAGTACAAGCCTTCGATGCCTACCTCTCCAAGCCTACCTCTCGTCTCTCCTCCCTTTGTGGCCCGTTCTCTTCTCGGTCCATGCGTTCATTCTTCGTTGCAAAGGCGGCTGCACTCGCGGCGGTCAGGTATGCCAGGCTTGCAGACGAAAAAAATAAACGGAGAAGAAATGTGGAAAGACAAAAAGAGCTGGTGGACATTGCGGAGGAGAGAGGAAAGGGAGAATGGAGAGAGGATCAGTAGAGAGGAGAGACACGGAAGGAGCGAAGGATGCGACTGATGTGAGTTACAGTCGAGAAGAAAGAGGACGAGAGAGGGAGAGGGAGAAAATGACAGGACGGAGTATCAAGGGAGTGAGAGGGAAGCGAATCGGGACGAGAGCAGCCTGACCTGGTCGACCTGGTTCGATCTAAACAATCGGAGCAGATCGACCTTCGAAATATCATTAGCACCCGTGAACACGCTTGTGCCTGTTCGTGCACGCACTCCCCAAACTGAGAGAGGAACTCTCTTCATAAAACCCAAATGAATGAACGAGACGAGCGATACGATAACGCGGTGAAATATACGGCTGTGCTAAATGAGGTCCCCCTGGTCGCTAACGAGATTAATTTGCGAGCACGTCTGGCTGCGGAAAAACCTCGCGGAAAGATATCGGCCGGTAATTCGATTGACAAACAGACAGGCGTGAAATTTGAAGCACACTATGCTTTATTAATCCTTAGTCGCATACCACGCCTTTATCTTTATTCGATATGGATTATTGGATTATACGATATCGCTTCCTTTCAGGCGTCCCTGGAGTGCGCTTGTTCTTAATATTAAGTTGCTGGGGGAAATTTATTTACGAATTATTATTCTACCGAAATAACGGGAGGTATCTAAATCACACATTATTTTTCGAGAGAAAAGGATACTTTTTTAATTATATTGTATTTTATACTAATTATATAGTAATTTATGCATTAAATATTTTTCGTTTTGAAGATGAACAAATAATTAGAAAGCACTATGTTGCTGAAAGCTGAAATAGATTGCATAAATTGCGTTGCATAAAAATTCATAATACATAGAAATAGTTAATATAAAAAAATAAGTGTCTATAAGATTTTTTTTATTTATATTATATTTATATTATATTTATATTATATTTATTTATATTATATTATATCTATTATTTACATATTGTTTTCTTATGGTTTGCAGCCCTTCTCAATACTTTTATTATTAATTTTTATTTATGTTTAAATATATATGTTCTATCATTATTAGGAATAAATTAAATATTGTTAACATACTAATTACAATCAAGTAGGTGGAGAAATAGTAAACGAAGATTTATCCCCCCCCCCCCATGTGGAAGTACTCGCGATTAAGCTTGTGTGGAGTGACATCCATCTTGGAATTTTGGATTTAATTTGCATTACGTGCTACAGAGATCGGTGTATCGCTTCCCAATTAAAGCCACGAGATTATCGAGAAGCTCCCGACATTGTATTAGCACACGTGTGAATGTAAAAGCATGAACCTGATGCGAAGTCTCGTCCCAGGAAATCTCGTATAGAAGCAATATAATTTATTAGTTAATACCACGTTTCGTATCGCTTTTCTGCAATGCAGAGAAGCTGAAATAATTTAGAATATTACCTAACACGCAATTAATTGGAGAGTATTATCAGAATTATCTAGTGCATCGATTACGATCGTTACAATTCAAAAGCAATAACTATTTTATTGATACATCGTATATTTAATATAGTAATCTTATCTAATTGTATGCATATAAAACGGCAATTGCGTCGAAGTAATAATTGTCGAATTTGATTTTAAAGCAGATTATTCTGACCCTTTTGAACGCGTTATACCTCCCACTTTTAATCGCAAAATCCTTTTAGCTTCGCTGTCACGTACATTTTACATTTCGCGGTACGGCTTCACAAGTAAAAATTGAATCTTCTCCGTAATCATATTACTCCGAACTCTCTCACGCTTTCATTACGCTACCATATATCCAACGTCGTTGCATTTAACGCTGTGATTTCATATTATAAGTGAGAACGCTTTCGGTGAAGAAAAAATTCAGCCACTTTGAAAGTGCATTAAATATTACAAGAAGATCATGAAGTATAAGACTGGATAATAAGATTTTATATAGAACAATTATTTTAATAGAACAATTATTAACAGTTTCCAATATTATATTTTGAACATCTTTAGTAATGCTATACTTATCATAGTTATCATTATGTTATGAAATTAAATAATAATTTAACTTCAATAATAAAATTGGATATATATGAACACAGAAAGAACGAGTTTACTGAAACATTAAAAAATTTATCTAGACATGGACGTAGTCGGGATTTTGTTTGGGAGGGGGTCAGATTAAAATTCATTCCTTTTGAATTCGGAGAAGAGGGAGGGTAGTTAAGTAGTGTGGACTGTTGGACTTGTTTTGTTTTATATTATTATTTTTAATTAATTATTGATAAATATATAAATCATAAAGAATCACACATTTAATTTACTAATTTATTTTATTTTTCTCTTAAAATTGTAAACTCATTTTTTGAGAACTGGAAAAACTTAAATTTATAATACTAACCGTCTTAGATTCTTAAAAAATCTTTATAACTTTCACCTCCTATTCTTTCTTCTTTTCCAAAATTAATTTCTTGTGACTATTCATTAAACAGAGTCTATAAATGTGTAATCTTTTTAATTATTTTTGTTCTTTAAGATTTATAGGGGAGCACGATTCCCCTCTGTCCATGTAACTATATAGATACAGATATGAAAATAATTTTATTGGATGAACAAAATAATTATGTAAGAAATTTAAGTATAATGAGCAATGTTGCAAAAAATTTTGATGTTGTAGTCATCAATTTTAGCGTATTGTACTCTCTGATCATATTCATAGTTCAACAAAATTATTTTCAAATTTGTATCTAGCTAAATTTTTAAATATTTTAAAGAATCCTTCTTTTCATATACAAAAAATAATATTAAGATTAAAAGAGCCAGGAATATTTTTATATTCATATATAAATTATATGTGCAAAAAGAGCCCAAAAACGAATATAACCTTTAATTTATAATACACTATAATTTATTGATGATATTTGCATACGCGCGTTAATCTTGTAGACACACAATGTATGCAAATGTACGCGAAAGCTGTATTCCCACTTACAGTACTGCATCCGTGGGATTTCGAGTATCCGCAGAACAAAATCTGCGGTTCTCCTGCGGTTCTCTCTGGCGGTCCTCAAATTCGCGTTCAGCCTCAAATTAAACCCCGGCCAGACCGACTTTTGCATTTCCGACGTCCTGCAACGTTTAGCTGCAGGAATATGTACGATAATGCGTCGCGTCGCGAGCAAATCTCTTTCCACTACGATTGTATGGAAAAGCTGCGAGGGAACATAATATGTCGACGATTTGTGCAACTGCGTAATCGAATTTACACGACTTTAGGAATTGTGTTGAATTGGAAAAGTTACGAAGCGAATGTGAATTCTACGCAGCATCGTGGAACTTTGGAAAAAGCTCGAAGATTGAATCTCTATAAGATAAAGAGCTTTTATATATATCTCCGTGCCACTTTGCTCTGCATTCGCCGTCGTGTTATAAGACGCACGGATTTCTACGTGTCATTGTGCAGGCAAAGTTCCCGACGTCCGAAATATGAATTTTTCATATTGACGCGAGGGTCTATTTTCTTAAGGTTTTGGTCCGAATGAAAAATTCATATTACAGACATTATGAATTTGAGCGTACACTTATGCGCATCGTAACGCGTTTGAAAGCTCTGTTTGTCGATGTAGAGTAGACGAACGCTTATCTCTAAGTACAGCAACGACCGCATAATAATCCTAAGTTTCCAAAATTTTCAAAGTCCTCGCTACAGAAAATATTTATTTCGGGGATCAATGGTCGTAATCTTTTAATCTCTCGCGCTAAATTAAAATTAAATATAACTCGCGCAACCAGTAGCCCAGATCGTTGTCGAAAATTATTTTCAAAAGTTTAATTTTACGCCCCCGCGTGTCCGCCCATCATGCACTTTTCCCATTTTCCGCGTACGAAATTATCGTTCGTCGAACCGGATGACGAGTCGTCGACAAACAAAACGGGGAGGGAGAGGTCCGTTAAATAAGGCGGGGAAAACGCCGACGAAGCGACGATTATTGCCAACTCGACGGGCGCACTGATAGCTCTGTCGATTCGTGAAATCGTGTCCGGTACATCGATGCACTCGCGAGTCGGGTGAGTAGTTTGCGGGGGGGTTGAAACAGACGGATGGGAAGGGCTTATGTTCGCGTTGATGGGTCGGCTGGCACGGCTACTCGATTGGAAATCGCGGGTCGATCACACGAGTCTGTGGGTTTGTTTTGCGCTGCGGCGTGTCGCTGACGCTCTTGGCTACGTATAAGGATGTTTTATTAAAGCGACGTGATTCATGGCATAGATTATGATGGATGGTCCGCGACGAGAGGGAGAACAGGGACAAGTTTAAAAAGAATCGCTTTGTCGACGAAAATTACCGTTTGTTCGCCGCTATTATACGGAATAATTCAACGATAATGTTGTATAGGAAATTTACTACATCACGCTTGTCGAAATAAATGAAGTGAATTTTAACGACTTTGAAACAGTATATAGTAGGATATCACTGAGAAAAATGTTCTGCTTGCACAAATAAAACGTATTCTGATCGTATGAATCAGACTTCTGGTTATTGTAACTGATTTTATTGTTGTCTTTACACTGACAAAAATTTCTGGTTGAAAATGGATGAATCAGAAATTTCTGGTTAAATTTATTAGAATTCTAGTTAAGATAACCGAAATTCTGGTTGATACAATATTTCTGGTAAAATCTTACTAGAATTTTTATTTTTACCAGAATAATTATATATTAATCAGAATTCTAGTTATCTCAACTAGAATTCTAATAGACTTAACCAGAAAATTCTGATACGTCCATTTTCCAGAATTATTATTTAATCCAACCAGACCATTTTTTTCAGTATACTATGTATTTGATAGAACATTTGATAGATTTAACTGTAAGTATCTAATTTGTACCATGTTGGTTGAATTTATTAGAATTTTAATTAACAATAAGACTTATTTTTCAATGTACGAATAATCTTTTTTGAATAATCATTTTTAATATGCTGCTTACATACACATGAAAAATACAGTTTTATTGAATTATCAAAATAATCATGTAGAACACTCGAGCTGATTGCTAGAATGTCAAAACTTTTTTCAACGTTGCTCATCATGCTCGAGTTTCCTACATAATTTGATGGTCCAACAAAATTATTCGCAGAACTGTATCTACCTAAATTTTAAATACTTCAGCAAAATCGTCCTTTCCGTGTACATTAATAACGCGTGAAATACTGAGTTTCGCAGAAATAGTTCTACCGCAATGGGAAACTGAAAACGAATTAATTTCTCAATTATCAAGAATGTCACAAATTCATGAGAAATTACTCAAAAAATCTCGCGTACACAGAGATGAATTTCTGTAATTCCGATGTCGACGAGCGATCGTGGCGCTTTTAGCATACTAATTTTCTTAATGCATCGTCGGACGTTTAAACAAATGCATCCTCCAAGCTCGCTCGTTGAATTCGTTTAATTGGAAGAGTGCGTGCCGCGATCCTCTCGACGTCGGCGTCGAGGCACGACACACGATTCCTTTGTTTCCAGTATAACGCGCGTGTATGGAGCGAGAAATCAGGAAGTCCCTCGCTCGCCCCGCGCTCTAAAAGAAGATAAGATCGTCGGCCCCCGTTTCGTATACACGCGCGTTAGGGTAACACACGTCCATCGTAAGCGCGAGGGCGAGAAAGTGAAGTGAGCCCGCGCGCATTTAGCATAATGCATCAGATATACAGTATGCGACTCTCACAACTAACACTTCAGTTGTAGGTTTAGTTAAATAAAGTGAGTGGACGAGGGCAAATTTGATTATAATCCAAATATTTTATCCTTCTACCAAATATTTATTCGATATGATTCCCTTTAATTGCAATCACTGCGTTACTGCGACTGTGTCACATTCAGTAAACATAATAGTGATTAAAAGAGAGTCGCATTTTTTTTTTGCGCATACTGACTGTATGATCGGTCCAACGGCGTTGTCAAGAGCGTTTAAGCTGTGATTGCATTTTATGAACGTCCATTGCAAAAATTACGCGGAAACGCGCCGCGTGATAGTAACGCGATTGAATGAAAAAAAGTTACGGATCTTCGATGAATTGGCTCTAATATGTTCTTACTGGCTCTAGTACGTTTAATTTAACCTTTAAGTGGATAAGTGGGTGGTTACAGCTTAAATATTTTTTATTCTTGTTTCCACCAAGTAGATTAACTTTATTTAATTTACTCTTTATCTTTTTTTAAGTCTTAGAACACTGAAAAAGTGAAGAGGTTGAACCAAGATTAAAATTAAACTATATACACTGAAAAAATTTCTGGTTGAAAATGGACGAATCAGAATTTTGGTTAAATTTATTAGAATTCTATTTGAGATAACCGAAATTCTGGTTGATACAATATTTCCGGTAAAATCTACTAAAATTCTGATTTTTACCAGAATAATTATATCTCTCTCTCTCTCTCAATCAGAATTCTAGTTAACTCAACTAGAATTTTAGTTGATTTAATCAGAAAATTCTGATTCGTCCGTTTTCTACCAGAATTACTATTTAATCCAACCAGACCATTTTTCTCAGTGTAACTGTATTGATAGAAACGGGCATTAAAACTACAGAAAGATGAAGATCGGTAAGTTGAATCGAGATTAAAGTTAATTCACCTTGATGGAAACAAGCATTAAAAATCTCGATAAAATCTTAAAAATTACAAAAAAAATAAAAAGTACATTGCGCAGATGTCTAGAAGCTTTAAACTCCATTATTTTTCCATTCTATCTCATGAGAGTAAATCTAACACTATGACACAATGTACCTACTAGTAAAAAATATAACTATAAAATTTAAAAAATTTCAGTGTTTTAAGCACGCCACCTACATGAAAGTAACAATTTTGCTGAAGTATCTAAAAAATAGATACAAATTTGAAAATAATTTTGTTGGATCATCAAAATGATTACATAGAAATTCAAATATGATAAGCAATGATGCAAAAAGTTTGAACGTCCTACATTATTTTGATATTCTGATATTGATTAACAAAAATATTTCTTAGCTGTATCTAGCTAAATTTTCAGATACTTCACCAAAACCGTTCTTTTCATGTACCAACTTGCGTACCTTTAAACCACTTAAAGGTTAAGAGATAGAATTTTCATTGCGCGATTAATGAATGATTAGAGCGAACAAGTAAACCACGTGAATGTTACATCGGATGCAATACGCTCCGGGTGCGTATCGTACCCGCCAAACGTATCTCTTATCGTGAAATTCTCTCATGAGGTATCCTCGCGCGTAATTCACCTCTTCGAATTCGAGATTACGTGAATTATCCGGACCGCTCTCTTATCGGCGAGTCGCAGCCGAGATCCCCAAACGCGACGGAATCGCAAAGGGGTGGCTGACCCCCTTCAGAGCGAATCAGCTGTTCGAGTCGTCGTTACATCGCAACCGGAGTGCCGCTCGGCAGAGAAACGGGGAAACGGAAAGGGGGGCATCACCTCGGGCGGCGAATCTCAAAGCATACCATAGAGAGCGACAGAGGGAACGGGCCGGGAACAGGGCGGAAAAGAGAAAGAGAGAAGAAATACACTCGAGAGAAAGGGATGCGTAGTCGAAGGGAACCTGAAAGAGGTGGGCACGAGAGAGGAAGAGGGAAGGCTACGAAGGAGGGGAAAGCGGACGCGTGGGAGAGTTCGGCTCCATCAGGGTGGTGCTCAACCTGGCACACAGGTGAGCGGAAGTCGAGGGCTCCGGTACGGTTATCTTCGAGCTCCGCGAGTTCTATTAGCTCATGGGAAATTCGATCTCCTGGCGACGCTTTACTGGTTACCGATGTTGATTTTGGAACACTCCGGTTCTCGGCTATGAATTCCATAGATTTCTCTCCTCTTTTTTTGGTCTTTTTTTTGTTATATGGTAACATGCGCTCTTTCTCAACGTTGGGCGAGAGACAGAACAATTTCGAGAGAGGTTCACGTTGGTAAAAGTCCGTTTGAGAATCATCGAGTTGATCGATGGAATAAAGTTCGTTCGGCGGGATGACAATCGTGACTCGATAGATCGTACGCTTGGATCGGTCGTACATATTGATCTATTAATATGCAGCAGTACGATAATATGATAATTAAGGTATAATTTAGCGAGCAGCGCGGCGGCGCGATGTCGAACGATTTGTGTTATTGAAAAGAATGCGATATAACATTCCATTGGACACGGTCATAGAATATAAATGAATATGCAAGTGGACATATGATAAATTACCAAATAAATTGGTAAATGGAAATTTTGGCCAACAGTTGGTCACATTCCATCGAATATTCTGTTTCTAAATCATACATGCAAATTTTCCGCTAAACATGTCCCAAATGATCGCAAGTATTTTCACTCGTCGTGAATATCGGCGAGCGAAAATACTACATATATACGCGATATACAATTATAGAATTATATATATTTTACATATTACACTGTAGGAGAAAATTAGGAAATTTTAATACTTTAAAATGAGATTTGAGAAATACTATTTTTATTTAAAAAGATAGGATGAAATACATAATACATAGAATAAAATATAATTACTGTAATATTGATATTATTATTAAAATATTATAATAGGATATTTAATATTATTTATTATTCTATATATATAAATAAAATACACAGAATAAAATTATCCCGTTTGTACTTTCGGCAAAAATGTAAAGTTCCATCAGTTTCATCATTTTAGAAACACTTTTTCCTCCCAATTCTTTTATCCTCCCTCGCGCGTTTCGTTCCTTTCTTTAATTTCCGCCGAAATTTCGCAGCGGCACGCCTCGAACACGCACGGCGACTTTCGACCTCGGCAAAATTGCCGCGCGAGCTCGTTTCGCGGCAAAGGCTGCCGCGGGCAGTCTCGAGACTGTTAGCCGTTGAAATTGAATCAATTAGGGGACAACAATATTTTTTTTGTCGTGTGATTTGCGGTGGTGATGACGACGACGACGACGATAACGCCCCATTATCGCGGATTATTGTGCGCTACAAGTGGATTGTGCACCATCATTATCTGCGATTACAACATCAGACCCTGATGCTCTTAAGCGTGGTCCAATTAGAAGACGTATTGTATTCGACGGAATAATTACGTGTTCGCTACAAAAATTCAGGTCAAACCGATTGAACTCGGCACCATCGATGATATAAACAGTCGTTACGTAAATGTTTGGAAATGCGTTATACAATTCTCTGCGAGGGTGTCAGTTAGCGCTGATGAAGAGAAATTTTGTATGAATTTGCTTCTCCGAATTTCTCGTTAAACATTTACATTTAAACGAAGCAAACATCTTTTCTCTTCCTATATTAACTTTTAAGGATGTATCAAGTGTATAGCCTCTACAGAAAGTGATTAGAATTGAAAATTTATACTTTTTGTTTAAAAAAAATGTTATATATATATATATAACGATTAGTAAAATCATTATTTATATTTAACAATACAATTTTAGAATTCAAATAAATATTTCCTCATTTTATCTTAATTATTTTTTAGAAACACATCTACTACTTGAAATAATTTTTGATCCAGGTTTTAATTTAAATTGCCGTCAAATTAAATTTTACATTACTTTCTACAATGTAGAAAATATGTAATTTTTTCATTTTATAAAAAAATACGCGTAATATCCTTAAATCCTTGGTGATACGCTAACAGAAATAATATACATTGACAGAAAGAGTAGAATTAGAGAGAGAATGGTAGAATTAGTAGACATTCAAAGATGATAAAGGACGTAATTTACGAAAATGAATTCTGAATTTTCCGTATCTAATTGCTTGCTTGGAACGTTAAATTGAACGTATAATTGCGAGCGAGAGTTTAACAATTAAATATTGGAGCGTTTAAAAATGTTTGACGAATAGGTTACTTGGTGACGCTCGTGATTGACGTGTAATTTATGGTTTCATGAACTTTCGAAAACTTCAATTTGGACGAACGGGAAATTTCGGCCTTGTACCAATTTTCGTTTGAATCGTTCGTTATCGCCAGGCATATGCAACGCGAAGTGAGGAATTGCGAGCCTGCAATTTGCACGGCGCGGTTTGCTGGCGCAAAGAATCGCATAAATAATCGGGTACAACTACAAGAGAAATATCGGGCCTATGAAGTGTAGATTTACAAAAGTAGTACAAGTTAGCTCCGAAGAGCATTGTACTAATGACAGCTTAATCAATGAGCTGTCAAACGTGGTCGCGCGTTTCAGCGGTTTACGGTTTCGGGCAAGTAGAACGCGCGATTGTTCTCTCGATATGTCAAACAAGAACGAACTAGTCCAGTGGCTGCTGATTGAAAGTGTAAATAGAATTATGCTTAATATAGATGAAATACTAATATAGAAGCTGACAGTCTCTCTCTTTCTTCTGCCTATTATTTCTCTAATGATATAATTGCATTTTAATTCCTTATTCTGTTAATTACGATTCTATTAAATCAAATTCTACCAATGAAAATTTTATTTGATTGAATAATCAAATACAGCTTTTATTAATAAAACTTGATTTATATAATAGAATCGTGGCTGAGATGGAACAAGAATTTAAGGCTCCTCCTGTTCACTTCTCATTACTATCTCAGATTGTGAAGTTAGAAGCGAGAAAATAATGAATCTTCTTTCAAATTAGATTTGAATAGAAATATTTTTTTATGAAACAATTTAATAGAGGAAAAGGTGTTATGGCCAGTGTATATATTGTAGCCTCCCTTAATGTCTCCGCTATTATATAGCGAATCCTAATGATTACTTATGGAATTATTAGTTCAGTAGCTCGCTGATACATCATGTGTGACGCTAACATTACCAATATTCAATAACCAACACTTATTTTGACGCATTTTTACTTTCAAGTATTTCGAAACGTTTCTGAGGTACACTTTAGCATTTAATTACACCTACTTCCCCTCATTTTTCTTAAACTTGAA
Source organism: Mycetomoellerius zeteki (assembly GCF_001594055.1). Lineage (NCBI taxonomy): Eukaryota > Metazoa > Arthropoda > Insecta > Hymenoptera > Formicidae > Mycetomoellerius > Mycetomoellerius zeteki. The sequence goes on along the minus strand of NW_017257670.1, from coordinate 96,073 downwards.
CATATTATCACATGAATATATGTATTTTTGAGTGTGTTATTTGCTATTTAACATTTTATTTGACTGTATATATTTTGAGTTATGCAAATTTAAACAATATCATGGCATTTTGCTAATGTGGCCTTCTATGGATATTGATTATTCACGACTTCTTTTTTGAGGTTTTCATATCAAAATAATTATTTGATAATCGATTGTAGCTCTACTGTTAATCTATAGTTTATATTACGTGTACTATTTTTAGTATTGAGATTTTTAATTCTGAGCAACTTATATGCAGAAGTTATGTGAATGTATATACATTCATTTGCATACATTTTAAAATGTTTTATTTTTTTTGTTAATTTTGTAACCAAATACTGTTTTCTAAACAAAACTAATATTTTATGGCTATTTTTATGGAAGGCCACATTACCACCCATTTTTTTCGTCGAGTCATTATGCAATGTCGCCACTTTTGTATTAATAGTATCCTAAGTAATAAATATTTCGTAACTTTGAGTCCAGAATCGATTCAACATTTTAACGAATGTAATTGTCAAGTTTTAAACTTAAATATTGATTATTAACAAAGTTATTGTGTAAAATGTAACTGGGGTGTCATAATACCACCTTCTCCTCTATGTTTTTTCTTGCTTTTGATATCATAATCTGAGATAGTAGTGAAGAAAAGCCTTAATTCTATCAATTAAAATTTTGTTAATTCAACTCTTATAATATATGCGATGATAATAATAGATAATGATTAAAATTTTTGACAACCGAAATAGTCATAATCTGTATCATTACATAAAATTATGACTATTTTTTTCTGTTTTTCAATCACGTTTGTAAATCGTTGCGAATAATTGCGTGAGATTTTCAAAGACGACGGTAGAGAAATATCATGGTGAGGTTCATCGTGGCGAAAAGCGAGAAAAGCGAACTTTAGACAAAATCGTCGACCAACTTGCTGGCTTGACTCGAAGAAACAGTAAAGGAAGAAAAAAATACGAAGGGGATGACGGAGGGCGGAGTGGAAATAAAAAGGAGGATCTGGCGTGAACTGCTGGCCAAACGGCGCCAGCCGACAATCTTTTTTCTTTCTTACATTTCGCAGCAACGCCAGCTTCCTTTCCTTTTCCTTCTCTCTCTTTCTCCCTGATGTCTTTTTCTTCTCTCGATTATGCTCGACTTCTTTACTTGATTTCGATCTCGTTGCTTTTCGCCGTCTTGTCTTGAGTTTTGTCCACCGAGCATCAACTCGAGCAGTTTCGCAGGTTGCGTGATATTTGAGAGATGCGGCAGATTATTTTGCAAAAGGAGAAGCATTATTAAAGAGAGAAAATGATATAATGAAACATTGCGTGAGATTATACACGAATTATGATACTGGTAATTAAAAGAATAATGAAGGCACTTCTTAAACTTTCTGATAAGCGAGTAAGGTCTCTCTTTAACTTTATTTTTACATTTAAAAGATAAAGTATACAAGTATATAGTTATCTGTATAATATATCAATTATCTTGCCTTCTCTTTTTTGCAAGCTACTTATTTCGTTTACTTATCTTATTTAAAAGTATCTTATGTAAATCCGCAAAGAAATGTGTATATCCCGCAACTGTCATCAGACTTAATAACACGATGTAGATAATTATATTCGAGATGCATGCATATATACCTCCTTTGCGAAACCTGAAAGCCTTAATAAAATCGTAATGATGGAACGAAGCCACTCAGTGTATCAATGTCGATAACGTTCCAACGGTCGACATCGTGAATATATTATTTTATGAGAGAGAGAGAGAGAGAGAGAGAGAATATCAAAAAGTGAGGTGTAGCTGCATATCAGATTTTTCTTATTGGAAATTATTGTGCACCGGATGTGGGTACGGCTGTAAAGATGAGGTGAAAATTAAAATAATCTTCCTTCTATATAATCTTGTTTGATTCTGTTTGTTTTGTTTCTGATTTCTACATGATAAGAATAGTTTTACTGAAGTATCTAAAACATTAACTAAATACAGATCTGAAAATAATTCTGTTGGTCTATCAAAATAATTACATAGGAATGTCAAGCATAATGAGCATTTCTGCAAAAAGTTTTGACATTCTCGCAACAAATTTGAGCATTCTTACTATAATTATTTTGATGATCCAATAAAATTCTTTTTAAATACTTCAGCAAAACATTCTTTCTTCACGTTTTGTATCTTCACGTTTTCCAAAACGCGAAAATTAAATTTCGATATTTATCCAACACAATAATCTTGCTATGCTCCAAAACACATAATTATTTATAATTATATGATTTTATTCATTTCGTTATCTATTAAAATTTTTTAATTTGCGTAACACCGGTATAAATCACTTTCTTTCTCCGCTCATAATCGTCTACAAATCTCCTATACGATTACTTTCACAGATCTCCATCGATCTTACGTTAACCAAAACAAATCGAACATATTTAACTTTTTTAATGAAGCGGTAATGACGCTCCAATTGTGATTTACCATCTACCATCCACTGTCGGTCGCCACATGGGAAAGTTTATCTCTTACATAGTAATTATTTCTGTTCCCGCTCTCAATAAGATTAACTCAATCCGATCGTGATACAAATTTATGCAAAGCATCGTCGCGAAATTCTCTGCGTTTCACTCACATCGATACATACGCGTGTCCATGCACGCACCGATACAAACGCAGTCCAGTCGGGCTCAGGTTTCAATTGCTCATTAGTGAAGACGTTAGAACGAAATACATAAGACACTATACGGTGGTTTCGTGATCCAGAAGTTGAAACAGGTTTGGCGCCCATGTGTCTCAGGGTTTCTCAACTACTTTCATCAACCATCACAGCCGTTAATTTTAAAGCTGTTAGCATGCATTTGAAGAATCAGTCGGATATACAATACAATTTTAAAACACTACGACGGGCATGTGGATAATGAATGGATAAAAATATCATAATCCTTGTGAAGGACAGCAGCTGACTTGATTGCCGACTAATTGCCCGTAAAATAATTCTGTATTAAGGTGCACGTCTGCCATCGGACAGAGAGAGAGAGAGAGAGAGAGAGAGAGAGAGAGAGAGAGAGAGAGACTGTAAGAAGCTGCTACTGTCATAAATCAATCGAGGTATTTTTCTCGACAGTATTTGTATATTTTTAATTCCACGTGCTATGATTTTATTTTGTCAGACTTACATGACGTTGTCAAAAGTTGCATAGAGTCTTCAGTGCAACGAAGTGGCGTTTGATTACGAATCAAGAATGCAACGCTCGAAGTGTACTTTAATTACGTGCAATGTTTACCTTCGCAAATTACAAAAGGGATTATGAATTAATTGGCAATTACCAATAGCAAACAGTGCGACTATTACACCGTGCGTGACGTACGTGTTAATATCCAGACAGAGAAGTGGATGCATCGCTTATAATGCATTACTGTGATAAACAATTAATTGGGGCAAATTACGTTTGCGTAAATTACGTAACTGGTTTTGCTATTTGATTAACATAATAGAATAAAGGAACAATGCGCAGTATCGTGCTTCTATAACTTTCATATCAACAATATCACAACTGAATAACACATAGTTATTTTTTCCACGTAAAAGTTGTGAAATAAAACCGTACAATGTAAACTTTACCACCGAAAGTTTAATTTTTTCAGTGCATTTATACATATTCTATTACACATATATTATATCTACCTTTTCAAACCGCGTATTTTTGTTTTGACTATATTTATTAATTAAAAACTCTGTTTTCTCTGTAAAAAATTTCTCTATAAAAAATTCTCTATAAAAAATTTCTTTCTGTGCGTCGTCGTGGCAATTAAATAATTCTTCGTAGGCACACATATTTTTATTTATTTCGTAGGCACTCTGAGTCTTTTTCGTTCAGCCCAAATTTTTTTACTATATTCTAAGCTTTCAAAAAATTTCAGGATTACTTTTCAACATCTTTCAACATCGCCAAATCTTTAAATGTTAAAACCTTTATTTAATAAAAATTGAAATTTGTGCCAAGAAATTTGAGAGTGAAATTTTACCCGAGTCAAAAAAGACTCAGAGTACCCACCAAGATCATTACGATTCTTAAATTATTCGTGACAATCGAAGCGAATGAGCGCAGCAGTCGTTCGCTCCGTCACGAAAATTGCACGAGCCGCAAAGTCGATTAAATCCACCATGAATGCAAAATGATACATAATTTATTTCTTCTATTGTTACAGGTGAGTACCGAGGCGAGATCCAAATCCAAACCACCGCCGTTGCCGCTGCCGCCGCCTGCGGCTGACACGCGATTACACCTCCCCTTTTCCCTCTGAAACTCGTCAAGTGAGTACAAAGCGATCCTAGAGTCCGACGCCACGTGCAAATAGCGACGTTCTACGTCTAAGTCCACGAGTAATCTACGCGGACTATCTCCTTTCGCGTAATTCATGCTGACAGTGCATAATCTACACGGATAACGCTCGAGCGTTTCCCCCCTCCCTTTTTTTCTCGTTTCTGGACTGGACTTTGTAGGAAGAAAATAAATTCGATTCGTGACTTAATTTCCTTGAGCGATAGAATATTTTAACGCGCGAGTTATCGCCGTTATTTCCGTCCAAAAATGTAAAAGTTTGATTTATTTAGCAACCTGTAGCTATCATTATGTTGCGTTGTTTTTTTTACGTTGTTTTTTTAATGCAGAAGGCAGAAATTTCTATTTAATGATGTCATCAGTTTATAATATTTACCTATGCAAAATATTAAAACGTTGAATCATCTCGTTGATTATTCAGCCTCTATATGTAATTTATGTTATTTAAGTTTTTTTATTATAATTCGCGCGCAATATCATGTCTCTATGAAAATTTTTTATAGAGGAAACATCAGAACGCTTATTAATCAATTTAATTATATCTACAGCCACGTGGAGGAAGAAAGTATGTAATATAATACACATGTCATACACGTAAACGTCGCGTAAACAATTTACGAGTAAACCGGGTGGCTCTAATTCTGCAGTTCACGGCCCAACGAAGACATAAAACTCTCTTTTCCGATGAGAAAATAAATGGCTGGTAAATTCTATAAATCTTTCGGGTAGATCGCCATTCGCGCAACTATTTCGGGAACTAAAATCGGGGGGAAAACGAATAAAGCGACGATGTATACGCAATACGCACAATATGCGACTCTCTCTTCTGCAGAAAAGAAGGGATTATGGTCGCCTGATCATAATACTCTTTGATCACGATGGAGACATAGCGCGATTCGACGCGACGTGATCGATGGAAATTGATTTAATTAATATTAATGAGCCGCGTCAATCGGTAAAATATATGCACGATTTATTATCGCATTCCGAATGGCATTATAATTTGTGCTATAAGATATCGACGTAATACATACTAATCGCTGTTTGCGGCGTACCATTATATCTAGTGTCCCCAGAATACAGAATCCGGCGACCTCGTAGACTCACGTAGACCTCTAAAAATGGCGGAACCAATCACCACACAAACGGGAACGCAATCACAATGATGTATCCGCCATTTTAGGGGCTGATCGTCAGATTTTGTATTCTAGGGACACTAATTATACCCTAACTTACGCGATGCTCCAAGTTTGTATCGCAATGCGAGCGATCTCGGGAAGCCAAAATGCAAAAAAGCTGAAGTGGCGATGTACCGACAGTATTGGTAAAAAATATCTATATATAGTGTTTTTATAGGTAGCGGTATAGGACGGTGAAATCGTACACAGAAAGAGTTTACTGAAAAACCTAAAAATTTAAATACCTATATATAGATACAGATTTGAAAATAATTTCGTGAATTATTAAATAAATACGTAAGAAATTCAAGCATGATGAGCTACAGGAAGTTTTGACATTTTATTTTAAACATAAATAATACTCATATTAACATATTTTAGTCAATGAACTAAAGAGTCTCTTCAATACATTTAATTAAGTTAAATTTAAAACTCTATTATTTCAGTTAAATTAACGATATTTTATTAACTTAAATTGGGTATAATTTGATCATTATAAATTTAACAGTACATCGAGAAAAATTTCTGATGGAAAATTAATGAATCAGTAAATTCCGGTTATCATAATTGAACACTTGGTTATCTAAATTTCTGATTGATATGATCAGAATCTATTAATTTATTCATTTTCAACCAGAAATTTTTCTCAGCGAAGGTGCTCAAAAATAATCAACGATCTCGTCATGCTGACTGATTTAATAATATTGCGGATAAAAACGTAGTCACAGTTTTTATTGCAGCTTTAACGATCCTATGACCAACGTTAAAATATTACGATGCGTCAATTGACGCGATTATTTATTAACATTATTCACACGCTGTTTTTGTCTCCGCGTTTTGCTAAAATGGAGAACGACATGCGGTATACTGTAAAAAATGTAAAACAATTCGCAATTTCACGTTACGTAGAATTGAATTATATTGTTTTTATTTTCAAAAATTGACAATGCTGTTTTTCTCTATTTTTTTTAAAAACATTCGAGAAAATAATGAAAAATCTCGTTGAAGATTTATGAATCACTACATCCGTTTTTATTAGATTGCTTTGAAAAGGCATGAAATGTAAATAAAATGATAGAAGATGTACTTCACAAGATCGTAAAGCCGTATTTGCATCTCAATAAATAATTAACACTCTTACCAAGATGAGGCAAGACGAAGGTTACGATCCTTTCACCATATACATAATATATCCCATTTAATTCAATCAATATAACAATAAAAATTCTATGACGTCTCGCTTCTTCGATAAACTAAAATAAATGTAATATATCGTAGTTAACATCGTGATTCTTGAGTCACATCTCTTAGAGTATTTACGACAAATATTAACGATATGCGAATATAAGATAATGTGTAAAATATCTTCATCATATCGTGATACATAAATCTTTTATGATATTATAGAGAAAATTACGATTTGATATTATATAAGAAATATATTATTATACGATATTTGTTCAAGTTGGATAGCTAAAAGTTTCACATGGCAAATTTTATGAACTTTGCAAAATTAACACAACGGGATTGGATTCTTTCTTCATTTTTTTTTTTTTTCAATTAGATGCAATTAAAGAATTTTACCTTTTTAACTTCGTTTTTTAGATCATTAAATTCAAATGTTTTCGTGAATAAATTTATTCTACAGCAAAGACACGCAAATCGCACCCATAATTATCAGCAAACATCCCGTATGCGTGTCCTTCGCGTTCTCGTCTTTTTTTCCAAGGAACTGGAAAGTCGGCGCATATGTCTGTGTTCGTACCGCTCCTCGCTTTATAATAATCGAGTGGCGCGCGCTATGTCGATGTAAGGTAATTTCAGCCGTGGCAGTGCGTGCACGCATGTATGTCCGATATCCGACACGCTAACGACTAGAGCAATTACGACGGGTTAAAAGTTAATTGCATTGTGGAGAGAAAGGAGGAAAAGGAAGAAAGAATGACAGAGCGATCGAGAAAAATTCTCAATTGTTCGAAAATTATCACACTTCGTCTATCTCGATCGACACGTAAGGACAATTCCGATTCATTAATATTTTCAGATGGAAGATTGACGGTTGATTATGAAGTACGAGTAATTATCTGGAGACACAGATAGTGTCTCGGCGCTAAAACATGGCGCGAAACACTGTCGTGTTTCTTCATGCGAATCGGCGAATTGCGCTGGATCAAGATTATCAGATCTCAATAAGGCTGTCCCGATCGAGTTTTAAATACACTTAATTGATAGCTTACAGTCTGATTGTATTATACGCTTTTATTTTTTTCTCTACGTACTCTACAAGCGGAGATATTGCGACAACAAAATCCGGATCTGTAACTTTTCAGATTCAGATTCAGATACGTCGTTATTATCATTGTCGTCGACCAGCTCTCAAAATTCGAGGGGGTAATCACTAGCTAAAATATTGTCCCACAGATTACATGATTTCATATGATTTTACCAGATAAATAATTTTTTTCGTTACATATGAAGTAATTTGGTAAAATATACGATTTTATTTAATACTATACAATGATTTCTCGTAGTTGCATATGTAATTATCGGATTATATATAGAGATTTCATATGAATTTTATAATGATTTCGAGGACTCTGTCCCACGATTACATTAAGTGGTTACCCCCTCGTCAAAATTGGGCGCCCAATGGGCGATTATTGGTGCATCCATTGGACGCCCTTAGGGCGTCCTGGGCCAAGGGCATTCATGGAACATACTTGGGGTATGAAATGGGCGAAATTTCCATTCGAAAAGTTCAGAGCATCCTTTGGATATTCAATGGACGTCCATGTCATTGGTGTGTCCGATGGACGCCCATAGGCGTCAAATGGGCATCAAATGAGCATGAAATGGGCGTCAAATGGACATCAATGGGCAGTCATTGGTGCATTTATTGGATGCCCAATGGGCGTCAAATGGGCATCCATTGGACGTCCTTGGTTAACCCTAAGAAGACGTTCTTAAGGTCAGGTCAAGGTTGCATAAAGTTTTTTTAAATGAAATCCCTCATTTTTTATTGCACATTCTTGTAGCTTATTTCAAGAGCTTTCCAAAACGCTAGATATAATAAGTATTTTTTCGTTAAGTGCATTTCGATTTATCTCTTGTTTGTGTTATAGAAAGAATGGTTTTTCTGAAGTATTTAAAAATTTAGCTAAACAGATCTGAAATTAATTTTGTTGAACTATCAAAATAATAATCAAAATATGTAGAATACTATCCTCCATAATTATTTTGATGGTTCAATAAAATTGTAATTTTAGATTTGTATCCAATTAAATTTTTAGATACTTTAGTATAATCGTTCTTTCCGTGTAAATGGTAACTTCATCCCCCCCCCCCGAGATAGGTTATTTTTTTCACATTAAACGTGTTACAGATTTCGATCAGTGGATATTATATCAGAAATACTCATAAAATGGCATTGATTGACTCGAATATTCGTGCAGGGAAGTATCCATTCAAGGAATAAAATAACACTGTAAATTTTTGCTTGAAAGCAATTGATATACATATATATTGCTCATACCCATGATATCCTTGATAACATTTTGATCTCAAAATGGAGACAGATAACGTCAATTTATTTTCTGGGTATTTCTTATCACTTTGATAATTAATTGTATGTTACTAGACATTTATATTTGTTTAATTATATATATCGAGAATAGTTTCGATCAATACGTGTTTATTGTGAAAAACTATTATATAAGCTGCTTATGTGACCTCGTTTGACGTAACGTATGATACTGAAAAGTAATTATATTTAACCCGTTTACTTTTTCTCCATTATTTCTATCGAGCATGAACGCTATGATTAACGTTATTCGTATCTGTGCAAATATGCAATTTAGACCAGCTGCCAGCGAATGGCCGTGCTGTAAATAACATGTATATTTAATGCGAATGGACGACAAAGTGTCTCGTTGTCTGAAGAGATTACACGCCGATTAAGCGATCTGAATCTTAATCACGCTGTCGGAATTTTAAACAGTATTACGAATCTCGTGATAGCTTTTTTGTTGGTTCTCTCGTTTATTCAATTATGACATTGACACATGGCCGACAATAGCCTTGATGCTTCGAAATTATTTTGCGTGTCGACTTTAATTAAAAATTCAAGTAGGTATCACACAGACAGTTTAATAATACATACGAGATTGTCACAAAACTGGAAATCAGAGAGTTGTCAGGGAAATTAAAAACGGTCAGGGAAATTAGGGAAAAATCAAGGAATTTTGCAAAACTTTCTGGAAGATTAAAATTGTTGGCTTTAAAGAAGCTTAATGTACGTACGTTACACTCATGCGATTTTGGAATATTATCAACAACTAAAAATAGTGTCAGTAATATTAATAGTAAGTAATTTACATTGCTATGTTAAATTGATCTCTCAACAAGATATTTAGCTGTTTCCAAATCAGGATAAAGATACAACAAATTTTAAAATATTATTGAAAGTTAGGTAAAATTATGAAATTTTTTCTGAAAATTAAAGAAAAGTTATGGAATTTTAAGTTGAGAAATTTGTGACAATTCTGACATAGAATTCGATTACGTCGCGGAATACCAATATGGAAAATAACCTTTTGGCTGGCGACGTCTAGCGGATTGACAGTCTGCAGCGGTTACACCTGTGAATTTCATTAAAGGGCACCGTTAGTCGATCGACTGGCACGAAGAACTCATTGAGATACACTTTGAAAGCCCCGAAAGCCACAAAAGACAGTATCTTTAGAGCGCCGCTTCATATTGTTGAGCCAGCTGTTATGCCGCGTCTCATCCTTCTGTGTTTCCCTTTTCCTTCCTCTACTTCGCCTCGCTTTGAGTCTCTAGTCAAACGATCGCCTTTATGCGCTTAAAGCTAGGTGCATTCCTGCTGTACCAAAATTAAAAAATTCCGTCAGCTGTACGCGACATGGTTGCTTAAAATCTCTGCGATTACTCGGCGACAAATCTCCATGTTATTCGCTTCATTATTTCTTCGCGAACGAACAAATTTTGATCAAATATTGATATTGTTAACTATTCTCGACTCTCCCCTTCCCCCTCCTCCCCCCCCCCTCTCTCTCTCTACGAATCCCTGATTCTTCTCGAGTCAAACAACGCCGTAACACGTTCGCGGTTGCGGGCTGTGGCTACGAAACAAGACACGCGTAGATGCCACCGTCGAGATACACGAGACGACACGCGTTCTCGTGTGTCTGTGGATCCAACAACGGTGTTCTCGATGCGACACGGAGCGGCGCATCTCGCGTGGTACACGGTAGAAGCACGTCCGTGTGCTGTCGGCGCCTTTGATGCGGCTGCACACGGCGTGCGCGTGTGCGTTGTCCGGCAGCGGATGAAAGTGGCGCTGCCGAAGAATGCACCTTGCGTTCTCGCATTCTCCTTCTGCCCCAGGAAGGCGGCCTCTCCTCCTCCTCTGTAGGCCGGCCCTCTCGAGCGTTCCACAGCGTGAAATCTGCCCAATCGAGGAAGACAGAAATGCTTCATCTGCGTAGCAGAAATACTGTAGAGAATTCTACTTCGAAATTACTTCACTTGATTATTAATTTGAAATTCAAGTATTAAATTTATCCTTTGAAGAGAGATTTTGTAAATGTTTATGTTAAACTTTTCATTCTCTCTTTCATTCAATAAATAAAGAACTATCTAATAGAGTTGTACTGTCATATAGTTCATTATTTTTTAGTTGTACTATCACGAGTACATAATTTGTCATTATTTAATAGTATCTATTTGGTACTCTTTAAAACTTTTAAAGTCAATTTCACTCCGAAGAGTGAAATCTCACTCTTAAAGATTGACTGTTCAGTCACTCTTTTTCAAGACTGGTTTAATTTTCACTCTTTAAAGTGAGATTTCACGCCAAAGAATTTAGAGAGTACTAATTTATAATTTAAATTAGGAACTATGTAATATATTGTGAAATTGATAGAATTGTTATGTAGCGATCGTACATAAAATATTTCGTTCTGCTAGTCCTTGGATTAATTTTACACCGTTCGTCTCTGCCGGATGTGTTCTTTCGCATGGGTGCTTTCTCATTTTTCTTAAAACCGGAACTCTCCTTTTACTTTACCATTAAATTTTCATTCGACATCGCCGACTTCGACTGTTGCACGCAAAGTTGATGCGCTGATAACATATTAAAATGTATGAATAGCGTCTCAAGGTTTAATGCAATAACTTTACGGTCTTAAAACGCACACGTTGTTATTAGAACGATGTCATGCAACCATTGTTACAATGTTTCTTCTTGCAAAAGTGGAAAGAAAATTGCACGGTCAAATTGCACTGCTGCTATTAATTCTATATTTCTCAACGGTCGACATCTGTCAATTAAGAATGCTGTTAAAATACATGACGAAATTTTTGAATAAAGGTATCGTCATGCGACAGCAATATTTAAAAAAATGTCATTTATTAGTTATCTCGCGTCTGACAGAAGAAAATGTTCCTCTCCGATTTTAATAAGCTTCGGATATATTATTCTGGAAACATCTCTTGAAAAAAATCGTTTAGAGTTTTAAATTATGTTTACTTAAAAAGGAAAAAGAATGAAATTTTTTTCTTTCTGAGTACACATCATTTAAAGCTAAATTGTCAAAGATATAAAAGAATATTTCAAATAAAAGTCGAACGGTTTAAATAAAAGTTGAATAGTTCTAAGAGTATAATTTTACAATTTTTTATAAAATACTCTTGGAATTATTTAACTTTTATTTAAAGCATTCTTTTATACATATCTTTGACAGTTTAAACGATATTCAGAAAAAAAATAGATCTTTATAAAGGAAGGATCTTTTTTCCATTCTCTTAACTTGCGAGAACGCACTTATAAAAAAAATACTTTATCTCTTTTTGTCCATATTTTAATATATTCAAAGCTTATAAAGATTAATGATCGAAGGAGGACATTCGATCGTGCTCCCTTGTGAGAGCACGCTCCTGCGGTAATTTAATTTACAAATGTAGTTCTAAACTGCACTTTTGTAGAAATACGGCGTCGTATCGCGCCGACCCCGGACAATGGAAAAAGTGACATTGACGAAGAATGCACCTCACCGGGAGGTAGTCTTTCCGAGGTGGCATTTTTCAAAGCGCCGCGACGCAGCCGCCGCCGTCGTTTGCCGTCGGCAGAAAGTCATCTCTCTCTGAAAATCGAGCGTGCCCACCTCCGGAAATCTCGCGCCGTCCATCCTTCGACGGATAAAACGCGGACGAAAATTGGCTTCCGTTCGCCGAACGTGTCGTCCCCCTGCGCGATGCGCCTCTTCGGTCTCGACGCGATCGCGTTTTCGTTCCCGGCCCTAACAAAATGCATCTGGCTGGGATGCAATCTCGTGCAATTTTGTTCGCCGACATTTGTAACGGCGAACGAATATCGCATGCTTCTTTCTGGCATTCTTTCACCTCGAATTCATTCGGCGAGGAATTCTGAATTCTCACGTACGCTCGAAAAAATTCCAGTTTGCCAAGAGGGACTCGACACTGTTCGAGTGTCTTTTGGCAGATCGAAGTGTTTACAAAGGGATTTGTGTCCGAAGCATTTTAGCAAAAGTTTGTCGATAAAGATGCAGATGTAAGATGCTCGCGGAATCTCGATAAATTGAAGATTAGAACGAAAATAAAATTGCAAGTCAGATTGTAACTCGTAAACAGGATTTTTCAGATTCAATTTTTGGTCATCGATGAATCAATTCTTCGAGTTATTTGCAATCATGGCGTTCATATTTTTAAAAAGTTATAAAATTCTTATACGTATCTCCGGATAGAAAATTCTGAAATGCAGGAATTTTTCTCTTCTGATCTTTTCTTTTACATAACTTATACTCTCCTCTCTACATATCATCGTCTCTCACGTGAATTCCATCGAAAATCCATGCCTCGATTTCTCCCGCTTCTTTGTGCGTCGTACATTTGCGCAGCTGCAACGTGCCGGCAGGTGATAGGAACACATGCTGCATGGACCACGCTGGGCAACGCATTCCTTTTACTCGACGGAGGCAAAACTCGCTCCGTTGAAGACGTTCGTCTGGCCGAGCACAAGTCTTAGGAAATCGGACAACAGTGCTCGCTGCGTTAAAACGGTTAACCCTTTCTTTAAGGTGCAGTCTAGGAAAAGGCACTTCTGAACTTACGCGATCCGTTAAAGATGAGCAATATACACGACTTTTCGTTGAACCACCTTTTCGTTGAATCCCGGAACGAGATATAATTTCTGTTATGCAAGTTACCTAACGGTGAGATTTAATAGCTCGCTTTATCTCGATACGGACACAGGAGATAAACGCAGAACTGCTTTTGATGCGTGTGTTTCCGTAATACCACGGTAATCTTGCGATAATCTCTGATTTGAAGCCATTGCAGAGTACGAAATAGTGTGGGATAATAGTAGTATGAGATAAATAACCGGAACCTTTGCTCTCCATTAATCTCAGCTATCACAGAACAGTATACATAGCGGCGCACAGTAAATGCAGGAATCAATCTGACTTCTTGTGTAGCAGATAAATGCAGTAGAGAAGCCGCACAGAAAGGCTTAAAACGAAAGTATCTGCATCGCATGATCAACTAACCCTATATTAGCATACGAAGGGAAGGCTTTATTAGGCTTTATTCCATAAATATAAGATTAGCTTTGATATTAAATCTTTAATCTCTCTTTAACTTATCATCTATCTTTTCCTAATTCTTGGAAATAGAAAAAGATAAATAGTAAGTTAAACCGAAATTAAAATTAATCTTACATTTGTGGAACCGGGCCTTAGCGTCCTAAAAAAATCCTAATTGACGATCATATATGGACTAAAAAATAAATATGTTCAATATTTTTCTTTAGACAATAATATAATGAATTAATCTAGACTGCTAAACGACTAATTCCTGTTTTTACCAATGGAAATTAACTTTAATCTTGGTTCAACTTACTCTTCATTCTTTTTTAATTCTTAGGACTAGAAAAAGATCTTGTTAGTTGAATCGAAATTAAAATTAAACTACATTGGTAAAAACGGATAAATCAAATAGGTGAAGAAAAAGCTACTAGATTTGAGACTAGATCTTAACATTTAATAATATTTTTACATATAAAATTCTAAATACATCTTTCAGTTATATAAACTGTGCGCTACTGTCGGACATCTTGAAACACAATCATAAACTAAAGATGAAATAATAATTTCGCAATTAAATTGATCGTCGACTTAATAATGATGCGTCTTAAAGCAGTATAAAGAAACTGTTGCGAAAAATATTAATCCAGCCAGGATTCGATCCTGGAATCTTGATTCGACTATTCTGAACAGGTTGTCTCTTCCATTCGATCACTGAAGCAAGTGGTAATATTGACCAATAACCGGTATGTATCTTTTTCTTTAGATTTCAAACGCCTTTGATCGTTTTGTCGTTTATGAAAAATTTCCTTCGCTTAATTGTCTTCTTATAATACTTCGTCAAATGTCTACGAACGTCACTAATCATCCGTCGTACATCTATTCCCTCTTTCACTCAAGAAGCTAATAAATGTCTATCCTTTTCACGAGCATCTCTTTACCTACCGCGTAAATTGTTACGAGTAACGTCGACTCAGAGGTTAACCGTCGCTTCCGGCTCTGAATACCCTGCAACAGGTCTTCCCTTTCCCTTCTGGCCGATCGAGCCTCGATAAGGATACCTATTGACTACCCTCTCTTTCTCCTCTTTTCCTTCCGATTACGCCGCTCGTTGCCTATCTCGTTGCCTATGCAATAACATGGGCCTTATTCGAGTACGATTTAGATACAGTTATCTTAGATTCTAGGGGTTTTTTTAGACGATCCTAGAAATCATTCAACAGAAATTGAACGTGATTGTTGTTATTATCAGTGGCGAAAATATATGAATTATTATAAAATATTGTTTTATATGTGAACATTGTTGAATATATATATTTTTTAAGAACGATTTTTTTACGAACCTTTAAATGTACAATTTTATCGAAAATCCGCAATGAAGAAACATTAAATTAATTAAAATAATTTTTCTTAATACTGTTATATAATCTTTACAAGGTGAAAAAGCGATAATAGTGACGTTGAAACAATGTTACATTTTGAGACAAAAATATAATAAAATAATGAGCCATAAAAAAATCTTACTCAAGAAAAAACTGTAAGCTATTTTAAAAATAGACTTTCAATTTTTAAAGATTAACGTGCTTTTTTTTAACATTTGTTTAGTTCCTACTTACTTTTTCCAGAAAATTAATTAAATCCATATTTTTTTATTCTAATAAATCGGAAAACAATAATATACAATATGTTGTTAATAATTTTAATTGGGATGTAAAACAACTCAGGTGATCGTTTACGTAAAAAAAATGAAATGACTATTCCTGGTTTAATGAAATTTAATTATTATTTCACCTCTAAAGAAAATTTTGATACAGTTTGGTCGTGAAATAATTTATTTCGAGTAATATTGAAGAAGTATGCATCTCGTTTCTGGTTCATCTTCAGTGAATAATTCAGCTTATCATCCTGCATGCGTAAATGTGACACTGATGTACCTTTGGGATTCTCCTCTATGTCTTTCTAAATTTAAGAACTATATCCGTGCATACAGGAGAAGAAAGAGCTCTCAGAATATCTCGGTGCATACGTGCAATTGAATGCATGCGCGAGCGATCCGGGGAAAGAGAGAAAGAAGAAAAAAATCACCCCGGTCAGATGGTCAGGCCTCATTAGCGAGATAAGTTACGCGAAGAAGTTTTGCAGAGTACGCTCTTCTCCTTCTCTTTCTCTCCTTTTTCTCCTGTAAATGCACATGCATACCTCTGTCTTTCTCTGCCTCTCTCCCTCCCTCCCGTCTTCATCCCCTTTTCCCTCGCTCCATCGGCCACGCGGGAATCTCCTGGCTTTATTAACGTTCGCCATTATCGTTTTAGCCGCGGGATCGCATTTTTATTTTTACCTTTGAGGTACCGCTCGCGCGTTCAATAATCGCCGCGAGAAAGTATAGGAACGCGACGGTGGTTGTTTTCTCTGCATCCCTCCTGTTCCCTCGCCGTGGTATTATGCCTCCCTTCTCGAACCCCTTCTGACAGTTCGTCCACCTCTACCCCTTTTCATTTCTCCCCCCGCGTCCCCCTTCAACCTTTTCATTTAACCCTCGACGCCGACCGCATGGAATTCCGAGGGATTTCAAATTATGCTACTCGTTCTCCCTTCCGCCTCTTTTTGCTCGTCATAGGGCCGACATTGCTTCCTCGTATCGTCCTGCCCGGTAGGGCAGTATGATAATCGATACAGTCGCATACGTATGTATCCCCGAAGGGTTGTTTCGGAACGACGAAGCGCGATAGCAGACTCACACTCGGAGCTGACACCCCACACCCGGTACCATATTGGACTCGTAGGTTAGCTATTAACTCTGGTTCTGCCATCGTGAAACTTTTAATATCGTAATGTAGGAGTCGTATACAAACCCGATGTATATAACTTGGGGCTGCAATTTCAAAGGAAACGACAATATCAACGAGGTTTTTATCGTGTTTCTACAAAAACAAATATCTCCCGGAAATGAGGCTCGTATAAACTTGACAAAGAAAAATCGATGTTGTGTAAAATGAAAGAATGGGATTTCTATCCTCGAGAGCCGGTAATTTCCAGCGTCTCTTATTCGCGGAATCCTAAAGCACGACGCGGTGACGATCGCGACAATAATAGCGATTGAATAGTTTATGATTCGTGCTTCTTCTCTCGGATCCTCACATTTTGCTCCGCAATTGTACCGGGAATGCGCCAACCGGTGCATCTCTCAGGCAGTGCAACTCTCCGTGGGGTATAAGGAAGACAATTGTGAAATGCCAGGAATTGCCGGTGGGCACGCGGGATTCGCGCTCGCGGCGTGTAAATGACGTTTTCTCCATGTTTAGCTTCCCTCGATATTTTCTTTATGGGTGACGATAACGGCGTAACGGGAAACGTAACACTAAATTTTACTCGCGCATTCCGATTCTCGCCGCGGAACTCTGTGAGCAGCAAATATCGATGTTCACGTCGATATCCGCAAGAATAAATTTCGAGGAACGCGTATCGCAAAAACCGCACGTCTTCTTTACAGTAGAATTTATAACTACCGAGGATGTAATTATATGTATAGATATAATTTATAGATAGACTGCTGCTTCAGACAGTGCTATGCATATATTATATATTATGCAATATATATACAGGGTGTTTCCAAATTAAATGGCAAAACTTCGGGAGCGTGTAGAGGAGTAAAAAACTAAGAAAAAAAGTCCTATAGACATATGCTCCTTTTTGCTTTGTTTCGCAGGAAATCACGAAAAAAGAAAAAAATATATTTAATTTATTATTTTAATTATTTTATTTATAAACTTTTTAATGAAGATTTTGTTCGAAATGTGCACCTCTTGCAGCAATACAAGCATTGCATCTGTCAAACACGGCTCTTGTAGCAGCCAGGCACTGTTCTTGCGATATTCTGTTCGCTGCAGCTACGATACGATTTCTCAAATGTTGCTCTGATTGAATAGGCGAAGAATAAACTTCTTGCTTCAGAGTACCCCATGCATAGAAATCTAATGGCGTTAAGTCGGGCGAACGAGTTGCCCAATGTACTGCTCCTCCACGTCCAATCCATCGTTGTGGGAATTTTCTATCTAACCAGGTTCTAGCGACTCTGCTGTAATGAGCAGGGCATCCATCTAATTGAAACCACATTTCAGTACGTTGTTGTAATGGGATGTTTTCTAAATAGTCAGAAAATTCATTCTCCAAGAAATTTAGAAAACGGTCCCCATTTAATCTTGCAGGTAAAAAAAACATTTTTTTGCGATTTCTCTGAAACGGAGCAAAAACGAGCATATGTCTATAGGACTTTTTTTCTTAGTTTTTTACTCCTCTACACGCTCCCGAAGTTTTGCGATTTAATTTGGAAACATCCTGTATATATATGCAGTTAAACCAATATAATTTGCATAACAAAAAGTTACATAAAATCGTATACCTTTAATAGCATATCGATATTAAAACTGTAATTTATTTAATTTTCCGGAGCTGACACCAAATGGTTTGTTTGCGTTGATTAAAATCTCCAAAAATTTTTGCACGCGGAAAGAATGATTTTGCTAAAGTATATAAAATTTAACTAGATACAGATCTGAAAACAATTTTGGATTAATTAACTATGTAAGAATCTCAAACGTGATAAGTAATAAACCAAAATGTTTTGACATTCTAACAATTAGTTTGAGTATACATAATTATTTTGATGGTTCAACAAAATACTTTTCAGATCTCTAGCTACATTTTTAGATACTTCAACAAAACTTTTAAACATTTCAAAACCGTCCTTAAAACGAGATAAATATATATTTGGGTTCAAAAGAAAAAAAAGCGAAGATTCTGAATGTAGAAAGTGCAAACAACGCGAAAATAGACCTAAAATCTGTCACACATTTACCTATTTCTGGATCTGTAAGATCCATTTAATTTATGTCCATTAAAAGTAAATCTAATTAATTTCAATGAATTAAAATAACAGCTCGTATTAAAAAATGAATACTAGAGGTATATTTTAATAAGAATAATCCAAATTTGCAGATGTAACATAAAATTAAATTGTTTGACTTTTTTTGACAAAGAGATCCATATATGTTGAGTAGTTCAATAGACATCAACTCTGTAAGGTTAAATTCATTTCGATCCTCGTTAGCAAAGATGTAGGGATCAAGACAATTCTCGTGGATTACATGAGATAAGCATCGCGCTAACTACGACGTTGATGTGCTCTCGTTTCGTGCTATTCGCGCTAAGGACGCATAATAATCGAACGCCTTCGCGCGCCGTAATCGCGCGACATTAGACGAGACGCGATACGGGATCTCGAGCTCATTGCCAATTGCGTTTCCAGCAAAATTGAAAGATTGCCGGCCTGCCCACCACGCCGGCTACCTTATTATCCTGCCTTATTATACTCAACCCACGAAATCGTATATCCGGAATTTCCCAATGTGCCCGAACCCGCCGACAAGAGAAGCCCAATCATTCGCACGCACTGCGAACGTGCGCGGCAAACGCCCACGGTGCTACATTTAAATTAAACGCGATTCGTGGCCCAAGGCTGCCATTCTTGGAGTGTCGAAATAACATAGAATTACTCGGACGACGCGCTACAAAGTATGATGACTATTAATCACGCATACCGAAAACCGTAAACCGGGAAAGAACAGGGTGTATCGATTTTACATTAGTGTGTCCGTAGAGTTCTTTATTTTATCCAACGTTAAATTGTGTCGATGTCGCAGTTGCGTTAGCGAAGCCCAAATCCGTATAAAACTCTCTTAAATTCTTTGGAGTGGAATCTCATTCTAAAAAGTGAAAATTGAGCCACTTGAAAAAGAGTGGCTCAATTTTTAATCTTCAAGAGCGAGATTTCACTTTAAAAGTTTTGGAGAGTACGTATACAAAATTTATGTACGTAAGAAATGTACAGTGGAAAAGTGTAGGAACGTCTTCGCAATTCTGCGAGCAACCGCGTTCGAATCGAGTCGAGCACGGGTCTAGTTTGCTAGCCCGTTAGCGGCAAAGCGATGCGCAACTATCAGTACAATGTGCAAAAATAACCGATATCTTGGTGATGCAGTTCGCCCCCGGTGAAGCGAACTTCCTCCGACGCATATTGCGCGAGAATCGTTGCGCCGTCGGCGCTCTCGCATTTACATTTACGACCCACTTTCGCATAGGAAACTTCTTGCTAAGGGCCACTACGGTACTGTGTATCGAGTTATATCCTGCCTATCAAGAAAAACTGCCTGGAGCGGTGACAGAATTATTATCAGTGTGAAATGTCGATAATCGATTCTAGTATAATGTTATGCCAAATATTTTATATTTAAAATTAATATTCATTTTGAATTTGTATGTTGAATTTGTATTATTAATAGAATTTTGATATAAACATATGTGAGAATTAAATATTGCAAAGACTACAAAAATTGGATGGCACAATTCAGCATTGATCGTTAACATAAATTAATATATGACAGATCTACTCAATTAGTGTTGTCACGTTGTTGTAAACTTACACTGAGCTTTCAGACAGAGGAAGGAACTCCTTTGATCAAAGTTGCCACAAAACTGGAAATTAGAGAAATCAGTTAAATGTTAGGGAAAAGTCAAGGAGTTTTGCAAATTTGTTTTGAAAAAGAAATTAAAATTCTTGACTTTAAAGAAGTTTAATATATGTACATCACATCAACGTAGTTTTGGAATACTACTAATTTAGTAATTAAAAATGCAAGCAATGTCAGCAACATTAATAGTAATTTATATTGTGTATATTAAATTGATACTTAAGCAAAATTATTTAACGGTTTCCAAATAAGGACAAGAAGACAAAAAAATTTTAAATATTATTAAAAATTAGGAAAAGTCATGAAATTTGGTCTGGAAATCAGGGAAAAGTTGTGAAATTTTAGGGAGGATTTGTGACAACCCCATTTGATTATACTTATATATTCAAATTTCACGCATTCTTGTAACATAGCATTACATAAATATATCTGATTCTCAAGTCGGCAATGTCGAAATGTAATAATTTAGCGTAACGATCTAACGCGTCCGTACGAATTTCGAGAATCTCCGTTTTTTTTTCTTTATCCCTCGGGCTTTCCGTTCTTCTCTCCATCCATGATTATCATGGCGAACACGCAAACGGGCGAACGCGGCGAAGTAAGGTCACGAGAGGTGGATCCAAGATGATTCACAAAAGTAAACGCCAGTGATCTCACCGTTTTCGTCATATTGCACGCGGCCGTAGAAGAAGTAGAAGACGAAGGCGCGACCAACAATGCGCGATGTGTGCGCCGGATGCCAGAGTAAACTCCGGCTTCCGGGCGGACTGAGCGAGCGAGCGAGCGAGTGAACACGCTCTCGAAAGTATTCATAAATATAAATTGGACTTTGATTCGGCCCCCGTTAGCTCCCGAGGTTGTGGGGGTGGGATGCAGGGAAGCCTCCTGGTAGATCAAATTCTTCCGCTCCCCTCGAAAGAATCGATCTTCCACAGGGTGCCTATGAAATATTTGGACAAATTTCCGGAGCGAATTTTCTGTATCGAAACGTAAAAAAAAAAAAGAAAGATCTAAATGTATATCCGAAAACGTTTTTAAAATTATAATCGAAAATTGATGAGAAAATATTTTTATTATAAGCTGTGTAATTGTTTTTAAATTAAATTTTATTTTTTTGGGTAACTATTTGACAACTGAACGACATACGAACTTTCTTTGTATTAAAAATTTATTTTAACATTTGTTCAAGTCTTTCAGAAATACCCTGTACATCACGTTTCCATTAACTTGAAAAGAAGCATCGATTCCCTCAGAAGGTTTCCCTTCTTACGCAAATAGGCGAGCGAGCACTGTGTACTTTTTGTTACTTAAGAAACCGAGATGATTGACTACCGGTCTCAGAATTAATTAATTTGTCTGAGTGCGAACAAATTTATGCAAATATAAACGTTATATTATTTCGAAATGTGCAAACGAAAATCTATCGATTAAGACTATTTCGACATAATTTGCTTATAGTCGAGAAGCTACACTAGGAAAAAAAATTTAGTACCTTCAACAAAATTGTTTAGTTGAGGCATTTTTTTAACAGCAACCAAATATTTTGTTTATGTAACAAAAAATTTTGTTATTTATTTTTGCAAAATAATTTCTATAACAAAAATATTTGTTTATACCAACTAAATAATTTAGTTCGCATAAAATTACAGTTTTGTTCGGTACATTTTAACCAAAACAATTTTGTTTGGTATATTTCAACCAAATTTTGTTACATTTTGGTTCATAGAACAAAACATTTTTACTAGAAGTGTGCAAACGAAAATTCGAAATGTGCATAGGTATGCAAACAATGAGCAATTGAATGATAGAAGAAAGTTAATTTTTTGTAAAATTGAGGGGGATCTAACTTCACACAGATTAGCGTTCTAGGATTAACGCTATAAAGGCTACGTTATTCTCCTCCAACATACTAGTATCACATCCAACATATCACATCTATTGCATAAAAAATTACTCGCAGGAAACTCATTTATCAGATCTTATAACTTTCGCGCTCATTCATTCATTTCGTTCTATCGAATAACGCGATAGGAGTTGAAAACCCGAGATAAGACAAATATTTGTCGTTCAGAGACGATGGTATTAAAGTACGGAGCTGCCCCCGACGAATTTATCTATCCAAGGATCTTTGTCGCGCTGGAGAAGCGTCCTCCTTCCATTCTATCTCTTCTTTGACATCGTCGAAAATGTGACGAAGACGCGCTTGTAGTAAGGGAACGAAAGAATGAAGGAAGAACAGAGAAACATTGAGGCGATACGAGAAACCACCGCCCCCGGGAATTGAACTCGGATTACCCGCACGACTACGAAGCAAAAGTGACTCGGCCCCTTCTTTGTCCGAATATAACTGTATTTATCTCGATTCGCCCGACTGAATCATCGGTGAACTAGGAGAGCGAGATACGCTCTCTCGGATCCTCCCTCGATCGAACACGAGCTCAAACATTCCTGTTTCCCAATGAGAGTTTACTTAACTTTCCATCGATTCAGTCTCTTTTGTTATCTCTCTCTCTCTATCTTCCTATTTTTTAAAAGATGCGAAACGCGTTTTTCACTTCCTTGTGTAGCTTTCACGGAGAAAAATGTAAAGTAATATGCGCTAGAATTCTAGTAAATTTTATGGACTCGGCAGGTCCATATAGAGACAAGCGCTTACTTATGTAATACCTAGAAAATACCTTTTTATAAAAGAAAAAATATACGCCAAGTGCATAAGAAGGTGTCGAATATTACATTCCTTTTAATAAAAAACGGATACGAAATAAATGCAATTAGCCAAGTATTTCATAACGCGAGACACATAAGATAGATTGAAAGTGACTAAAATGGTCAACTGGATTATAGTAAAGAAAAAACTTGGCGTGTATGCTTAGAACTTATAACTTTGTTACATAGACATAAAAAAAGGGATGCAACTTATGTTTAAACTTTTTTTCGATATTTCTTATCATTTGACAGTTATTCTATCAAAAAGATAAATTTACATTTTTTTCACAAGGAATAATACGATACGAACAAAAAATAGTTCTGCGTTATAGATGAACTATTTTTCTTGCACACAATGTTTCAGAGTTTTCTGAATTTTCGGATTGCCTAACTTCCCTTATAAGTATTATCCTTCTCCCGAATTCAATTATCTTAAATAACATGATTTGTTCAACTGAGGAATTTGATAAAAAAAATTTTGACGAAGACTACGTATCAATATTCGACATTTTCCGTTTGCGTTCTTCGATTCACGATCCATTTATTCTCAACATTTTATCTTATCGATAATCTCGAGAAAATATAATACTTTTGTCTCGGTTCTCGTAAATCTCCATCGAGATTATGTGGTTCATATTTCAGAAGGCGAACGATAATACCGTCGTAAAATCGCCATGGGTTATGCTACGATCGTTAATCGAGTCTCCGCGCACGATTTCGGTCGCCAATATTAATAATACAAGGTACATATACCCTTCAAGCGTACGTAAGTAGGTATAATACATTCAAAGCGCTGCAAAATATCCATTTAAATTCATCATAGACATCTGAATTCATTCAGTGACGCCCGACATATTATATATTTATGCGTACACGCGTTTTTACTCCGATACGCGACGGATTTACAGGCCGAGGAAATCCGCCAGACCGACGCGTAACTTCCCTTCTCCGAATATATTATAAACGAATTGCGTGAGAGTCCTCCCGCGAAATTGCGTTTTACTCGGCAGTAACGTCGGAGATTCGGTCGAACATTGAGTAAGTGACGCGTTAGAGACGTTCCATGGAAGGCTTTTTCTCTTAGGCTTTTCGCGAACATTGGATATTTTAAAAGAATTTTCCGGGAAACAGTACACGTTGTGAGTGAGAAAAATATGACGTGTTTACCGTAGTCGTATTTTTCACTCGACGGAAAATATAACCGTCGTAAATGGGCCTTCTCGTCTCTACGGTGACGTTCGCATTCAGAGCGACATACGTGTGGCAAAGTTCGTGGAATGGTCGGTGAATTGGATTTGCGCAATTACCCACAGGCTGAGTGACACGTCATTTACATAATACGACTTGTTGAGCAATTAAGTCGCACTCCGTCACTCGAGTATCGATTGCGCTCAGAATTTCGTGTTCAGCGAATGGCATTTCTTTCGCGATTGACGACGCGAGTTCGCGAAACTTACACCTACCATCTGGCGCCTGCATTGACATTTTTATTTAATCATCCTTGGCTCGGTCTCACCAATTCCGATTAAGCTAATCGATCGATTAAATTTCAGTATTGCCAATTGCAAGACTGAAAACATAATCTACTTTTTTGGCAATTGTGAATAACGATGTGATAATAACAGCACAGGTTCATATTAATGGCAAATTTCTCAAATGCGAAAAAGCCATGCGAGTCGAGCACGTGAATACTCGGCGCCCCGCCAGAAAAAGAATGTTTTCAAGTCTTACAGTTGGCAATATTTAATCGACCGATTAGTTTAATCGGAGTTGGTGAGACCGGGTCATCCTTTCGATCGCCAAGTTTTTTGATCACGCCAAATTCTAAGTACTACAAAAATTCCGCGTCGTTAATGCCTGTTTCCATCAGCGTAGAGTAACTTCAATTTCGGTTCAACTTACGCCTCATCTTTTTCTAATTCTAATGCCCATTTCCTCCGATGTCGATTAACTTTAATCTCGGTTTAACTTACTCATCGTTTTCTAATTTTTAACTAGCTAGATTGGTAGAAACGGACATAATTAGAAAAAGATGAAGAGTAAGTTAAACCTAGATTAAAATTAATCTATATACGTTGGTGCATGGAAACGACCATAAGTCGTGATAACAGAATGCACAGACAAGGAATTTGAAGTTAAGTAATTTAAGAAAGAATATAAATGAGAATATAAAATAAATATAATAATTTCAGGTTCATCTTTCATAATGAGACCTCGCAAAGAAATTATAATTACACGGCATCCTCATTTTATCGAAAATTTATTGTCTCTCTCTGCGCTAAATTTTTTTTAGAGATATGACGTTTTATCATAGATATAATATTACATTTTTTTCTGCAATTCTCTTAATCAGAGAGAACTATTTATACATGAGAAGATGAGTTACCCGCATCGATTAGACAAGAAATTAATTGTCTGTGTTGCATTAACGCTGACGTACGCCCACAGATGCGGATGTGCGTCGAGACTCATCACCGACTTCCTATCATTTTTATTTATTAGCTCGATAACCTTATTCGCGTTTAATTACGCTGTCGGAACGGCAAATCATCAGAGGCTTCGCCGATCGGCGATTATCACATGTATCGAACGATCGTCATTTTTATTAAACACCCGGGTGTTATTTCTCTCAAGTGACAGGGAGAGATGATAGGACTCGATCAGGGGTCTGCTAGAAGTTATCGTCTGATTAATGACCTCGAACCATAGCGGAGATGCCCGAACACAAACTTCAATACGATTGAACGAATCTAATCTCATTACGTGTGCCACACTTCCGCAGTTTATTCTCGTTCCACTTTAATCGATCATCATCACATTGCCGTAGCATCTCGCAGGCGATGCCGACGTCTCTCGATATGTATTTGCGCGCGTTCTGGATGATGAAGCGCATCCTCGTATTTATCTGGCTGAGATTTATGCTAATTTATGATCGTCTTTAAGAACTGAGAAGACGAAAAATGTCAAACGGCACTTTATTCCACTTGATTGACACAATCAGTTGATTTTAACAAGGTGACTTTACTTTATTTTCCCGACTAGGCTTTTTATTTTTTATTGAAAGCCGTATTGCAGTCACATATTCCATCGATATTCGTATATATTTTTTATAATACAGGATGTTTACAACATTACTTGGAAAATTTGGAATTTCTTTTTTACCCTTGAAAAGAATCTAATTTTTATGGATTTTTATTGGGTCTCAGAGAAATTTTCAGAATTTTGAAATTTTCCTTTCACACACAAATTTAAATTCTATTTCATTCTGAAAACATTCTTTGATCATTGAATCTTGTTTCTTTGATCATTTTTTGTTGATGATGCAAAATGTTGACATTCACTTAGCAATAAAGTATCATATATACCGGGGTACATGAAGAGCATCTGTATCTACCTATATAGATACTCGCAAAGTTGTTTTTCCCATGTAAGATAGTACAGAAAGGAGGAAGGCTACAAAAAAATCAGTAAGTTACTATTGTGCTGAGTATTATCTTTTACTGTCACTTATTTTTTTTTTAATTTGTGAGATAAAGAAGAATGTATGTGAAGAGCAGACTTTCAAAATGTATTTTGTCAAAAATTTCATTTTTTTAGTTAAAGATGGCATAGTGTTCAGTGTTGAAAGACTAATATTTTAAACTACTCTGTGATGTTTTCGGAAAGCATTTTTACACCATTCATTTATGCGCTAAAAAAAATCTTGACATTCGAAGTGCATTATGATCTGTAACTAAAAATAAACAAAATGTATTTGTTTAATATTTTTAACAATTGTTTAGCAATTTTGTTGAACATTTCACATTTTATCGATTGGCAAATTATTATTTTCTATGAAGCATGCAGTTTTCCTGTAAATTTTTCTCTTTTTCTGAAAATTTTAAATTTTAAATAAAACGCATTTTAAAAGTTTGATCTTCACATACATTCTCGTATATTTCATAAGTTTTAAGAAAAAATCAGAGCGACAGTAGAAGATGATAATACTCAGCAGAATAGTAGCTCACTGATATTTTTGTAGCGAGCCTCCTTCTTTTCCCTGTACTTTCAAAATAACTTTGCTCGGATATCTAAAAGTGTAGATAGATATACATATCTAAAGAGATAATTTTATTGGACTATCAAATAAAAAACTCAGACATGATGAGTAATGCTACAAAAAGTTTTGACATTCTAGTAATCAGCTTGAACATCCTACATAATTATTTTCACATTCCAACCAAATCGCTCTTTCTGTGAATAGATTTCACGTCTCGAATTGTAGAAAATATAATCTCGTGGAGAATATCTTTCTTCTATTAATTATCGATATCTATAGCTTGTTTACGTTGTTTGTACTTCAATTTATTTCAAAGCTGTGTTAAAAAATTCTCTACTCTTTATCTGAAATTTTAAACAAAAATACCTGAAAGATCTGAGAATTCTCAAGAAATTTGTTTGCAAGATTTCAGTAAACACCCTGTACAAATAATAGAATAGATTTTAAAAACGTCAATGTTTCGAGAGACGCGAATATTTTTAACATTATGATATTTAGGAATTTTTCATCTATATTTTTCGCATAGAAAAACTGCTTTTTTAAATAGACAAGCTGCTTTTTCATTCCAAAAAACACCATAAGATAAATTTCGCGACTGCAGAATGGGACTTGAAATTTATTGCACTTCAAAATAAAACTTATGGCACTTAAAGTGTGTTTTAGAATATGATCCATGCCATTTAGAACAGCACTTTAAGGTCGTCGTTTCAAATATCCATCTTACAGCTATCCATACGCTTTTCAAACATGTTCCGCGATAAGAGCAAGTAGTGTGAAACGTGAGAAACGCTTAATATCGATGGCCGTGTTTTCCTTATCTGCGGAATACGGTATGCATGAAGGCACTAAAAGTCTTTCGGAAATTCGTATCCATAAATCTGTGCTCTTATATACATATATACATGTATATATTTTTTTTATTTAACACACATAACGTACACCTATGGCTGATGTATGACGGTCGAATAAAATAAGTACGAAAATACTTGACTGGTCGTACATATGTACGTTCGTCTCGTTGTAGGAATTCAAAATAGGAGATGAAATATTAACCCCTTGCGGTTCTATCAGTCTGCTAAAACTCATTCTCGAACTTTGTAACGCGGATATATGCGTGTTACACGAAATGACCCTGATTTATGCGCTAAACCTAATAAATCACGAGTTTCTCGGGTGAACAGAAGCATGAAACGACTGTTGAACAGCGATTTCCTGGAGAAAAGCGTTTATGATTGATGGAAATTTAATTACGTCGAAAGCCAATACATATGAAAAAATTTCGAAAATTATACAAATTTATTTTTACCTAATGCTTATATAATTAACTTTAATTGATATTTACGGGTCCAAGATCTGGACTTTTTTTTCATGTTGTGAAAAATTGTTTACAATAAATGTTTTTCACAACCTTACCATAATTTTAAGTACATAATTTTAAGTACATAATTTAAACACATAATCTTATTCCTTGGATTTTGACTTTGAAAGTGAAAAAGAAACTGTTAAATTACGTTAACAGCAAGCAAAGATATATTAATTTAAAATAGACCTGCGAATATCATTTCAGAAAATTTTGGAACAAATACCGAATTAAGGTTAATGTAACATAATCATGTACTTTCTTATATCACTTTTTGTTTTCTTCTTCGCCAACTTCTCTTCCGCAGGAAGATGCATTTTATCTTCAATCAGAAAATGGCCGGCGTATTGCTTTCCGCTACATTTCCACGGCGTGAACATTTTTACGTAATTAACCTACGTCTTATCTGAGTACAATAATTAGAGTGCCCTGGGCGGGGATATTAACTTTTAATTAAACTTACCAAGAGGGACGAAGTAGCAAGAAATTCTTCTTTTACAAAAAGTTAAATATTGAAGAAGGAAAAACGCGGACGAGATAGATCTGATTCAAAGTGAAAGCTTTTTGTCGTAAATATTTCACGGTGTCCATTTAATAAACTTCTCGTTGCAACGTTTTTAACTTCAGTAGTCATTATTTCACTATGATATCACGAACATTTCATTTATCATAAACGCAGTAACAATGGTTAAAAGATATTTTTAATACCTACATACTTTTTCTCAACGTTACAAAATTGTAATTGTAACATTTTGTTTCATCTGTTTGTCATTAAAAATTAATAATTCCTTTCCTCTCTCTGTCTCTCTTTCTCTTCATTTCCTGCGCTAATATATTTATACCTTTGAAAGATGTATTATGATGCATGTGGTTGTCAGCAGTTATTAACATTAATGCATGTAAATATTAAATATCGAATATCCTGCTTGTATTATAATAATTGCGGGAAACTTCCTCTCATAAATTTTAAAGCTAAGCTAGCAAGGCGTCGAGAAACAATGTCGAGAAACGTTGAAAACTTGTTGTGACTGACGATCTCCGGCAGAAGATAGAATACACAAGACACAAATAAGTCTGCGAAATAAGTTGCCCATGGTCAAAAGGATATCCGGTCTTTCTGCGACATCCTGCGCACTATTATCGGCATGCAAGCGAAAGAAAACGCGTTACATGTCTAATGCATGATACTTGGCAACAGCCTGCGCGCCTACGTAAATTCACAGAGACACAAATCTCGCGTGCGTTATGATCGGCGAGCGCGACAGGCGGAATAGATACGATCTTCCCGGATGGCGAGAGCCTGCTGCAGGACCATTTCATGCGCGATTTAACCGCGATTCGTCCACACCCCTGCACAATGGCGGGGGATCGGTGCTCGTCGTCGTTGGATGTCCCTCTCGTGGCACGGGTGAGATTGACACGACGAAAAGTCGCGTTCAGTCGTCCGACCGGAACCACTCAACCGGAAGTCGAGATCTCGACGGACCGTGCCCGCATTGGGTGTCCGTCACCGTGCTACTGTCCCGCCCAGTTTCAGAACGCGTGTTGGGCTTTCGATGATAAGCTATTATCTAACATTCTAAATTTTTAGGAGTCAAATTTCACTCCAAAAAAAGTGATAGTTGCGCCAGTCCGGTAAGAGTGAATTTTACTTCACTCCTTCAAGAAGTGAATTTCTTAAAAGGTTAATTTTAACGATTAATATCTCGCTTCGCGAGGCAGAGCGACGCTTTTTTCTGCCAAATCCGTTCGTTTTGTGCAAAAATACGTCGAATGAGCTTAATTTCATCAAGATTGTATATAAGGGGGCTAAACTTAATATTTACCTACCTTTAGTCTCTCCTTTCGGAGAGTGAAAGTATTCACTCTCCGCAGAGATTGAAAATTGACTCTCGCTTGGAGTGATTCTTCACTTTCTAAAGGCGGTATTCATAGTCCGTTCTTATTTCAAGACTGTCCTAAGTAATATCCTAAGATGGCCCTCTGATTGGTTCATGACATCTTAAGATTATACTTAAGACGATCTTGAATATAAGATCTAACTAGGAATATCGGCCTACGAATAATAATTTCACTTCTGCCGGACTGGCGCAATTACCACTCTTTAGGAGTGGAATTTCACTCCCAAAAATTTAGAGTGAACCTTTGAGTCTTAAGGGAATGTAAAAAAAATTTGCAATTCGTAAAACCAATTCAAAGATTTGGGTTGCACTGTAATTTGTGATAAATGATGTCGCTTCAACATCATCTTAAGCCGCAAAAAGTCGACCAATCATAGTCATTTATTCTTCTTATATTCGATTGTGATTGGTAAATTTCTTACGACTTAAGATCTAAAGCTTAGATAAGTTATTGTAGAAATGCGGATTTCACGTATATACCCGATGTGTTAAACCACTGCAAATGGTTTTCGAAGTAAATTACGTGGTGCAACGTTCGCGGAATCCACAGCGGAGTTGCTGCGGATTGCAGCTTGTTTAATTTGAGCATTGAATTAAGCGACAGTGAGCCAGCTCGCGTTCTGTAATTAGAATACCATTATATCAATGACAGGGCTCGCTCTCTACATAAACCAACTGACAGGTCACGTGGTTATGATTTCTGGATTATACGATCAGACGCTTTGACGCCACTTGTCATTAGGCTGGCGTGAAACTACGTGCGTGAATATTTGAATGTTTGAACGCGGAAATTCATAATGGAAGCAGTAACGCCCATATATTTTCGCTTATTGTGATCAACGATAAATTAAATTCACAAATTGCGATAAAGGACTGCTAGTTTCAATAGACAGTTTCAATAGACGGTCTCTAAACATTTTGACATGTTCGTAGTTTCAATTAATTAGCCAAGATTAATTTTGTTCATAATTGAATGGAGAGAAAATTGATACTTTTATTAAATGTATTTAACCTTTATTTTTATTTAAGCATTTATGAAATTTTGTACATCATTTAAATTCATAATATCAAATTATAACTCAATTTTAGTAGTTTTCAATAATTTCTATAGGGGGGTCGTCATTGCTCCTATTTAATGCATCGTTAATTTATTATAACTAAAACAGTAGAGCAAAATAATTTACAGTCGATTATTATCGGATAATTTATATGATAATTTATCTAATGGATAAACAAAAAAAAATAAGAACATCAAAAAGTAAAAGAATAAGAGTGAGCTAAAGTTTATCGAAAGGTAAAACAAAACTCAATCTTAATTTAAAAGTTAATATTAAATTTGATTAAAATTTAGTTTATTATGTACTAAGTGCATACATTATTATAGATGTTGTTTATTTTGAAATAATTTAATCACAGAAATGGATTGATTTACATTTTAACATATATGGAAGTTAAAAATGTTATTTTCAACACTTAATTCAAGTAATCGGGTTCACCATTGTTCTTTTGATATCTATAACAGTGTAGACTCACGAAATTGAGTAAAACTCAAGCCCAAAATTCTTCGATCACAAATCGCGTCGAACCTCGTCGTCGTCGCATCGCCTTTCTTCTCGAGCTGAATCGAATTGCTATGTTCAACGGGAGTAAAGGAAACACGCCCATATTTATATCGCAGTCCACATCCGAAATGTATACCGTGGGTCCGTTGGTATATCGCGAGTCGGTTCGCCGACCACGTGTTTCGCCTATGTTTAGAAAACGTGCCGGACGTTGTTGTCCCTTGGCCGGTGCACCCACGTCGACCAGGCGCCGATCTAAACTCGGAATGGATAAACAACCAGCGGGTATATCGTACCTTCCGCTTTGTAAACCCGCCGTCGAAGCGTACACCACCGGAGGAGAGGCTTTTATTTCAGCGTGGGCGGTGTTGCCGATCGCGATCCTGTGTGCTGGACTGGACCATTGTTCCGAGAGGTCGCGAAGTCACGCCGCCCGTCGTCATGCCGGCGTCGTCTCGACGATGACGCTGGATTTAATTTCCTAATTGCATCATCTTTTCGTTAAGGATGAAGACGGTAACGCGTCCAGTGACTCACAAGGGAACCTCGCGAAATGTTAAATTCTGATTTTGATGAAACTTTGGGGGATTATTTCAATTGCGGCACAAAAATGATTTTAAGGGATGAAATTACAACTCGTGCACAAAGAGGTTTTCAGCTTTGTTTATTATATCTCAAAAATTATTCAAAATATCAAAAACTGTTTTATACAAAAGTTTTGTGGTAAACTACCTCTATTTATTTCACCTCTATTTTAAATATTATTCAATAATATTGTTAAAAAAGTTATTATTTTTAAAAATTAAAAAAAGATTTTCTTTCAATATTCATTTTATTGACGTAGATGAATAGAGGTAATTTTATAAAACTTTTGTATTATATAAAACATGTCCTTAATAGCTTAAATATAACGAGAAAAGCCGAAAACCATTTTAAGAGATAATTTTACTCCTTAAAACCTTTTTTGAACCGAAACTGATATTTTCTAAATTTATCTGTTTTTTATGCAACTTTTTGTGTGTATATATATATATAAAGCTTTATTAAAATCAGAATTTGACACTTCGCGAGGTTTCCTTTTCGACGAATCGAGGATTTCGAGTGAAAGATATGAGGTTTAGACACACATTTCCATGTATTTCAATTTATCCATGAAATTCCACTTTCCTTACGCCATTACTGCGGATTAAGGCCTTAGCGAATCGTTAGGTTCTGTAGATGTACTTGCAGCTTTCAAATTAAACCATACATTGAATTAGCTCGGTGAAAAAATCTAGACGCATTTATCTGCATTTATCCGAGGTTGGCAAACGAGAATAATTATTAGCATTAGTTTCGCGAATCTCCCATGTTTGTCACGTTTGTCCGTTTACAGCGTCCATTTAATTCCGCGGTCTCTCATTTTGCTGGCTCTTTTAATTCCGATTCAATTTCACTCTCGCGAATGCGGGCATGCGTACGGAGGAAAACTCTCTCTGTCATAAAATTCTGCGTACCGCAGCGAGTGACGCCGCATTTTCCTGTGATCGAAATCTCATTTCGCGTATCGAACGATAACAATAATCGGGGCGATAAAATCACACGTGATAAACAGTGAACAAACGTAGTTTGTAGTCGCGCATTCAGGACCGTCGTCAACCGCAAATATTCGGCGTCACAGTGCGGTTTTACGCGCGCGTTTCGTTACATCGCATCTGCATGCAATCAATTATCCATCGTTTATTTGCGATAATGAGAGAGAGAAAGAGGGAGAGGGAGAGGCCCAATGCGGCGCCGGGTCGTGCGTGCACGAAATGTAAATGCACGCACCGGTGCATCTCGTGACGCGCCGTATTGTCGCCGCGGGAAAATGGCTCGTAAAAAAACCGCGTAGTTCCTCTCGCCCCATATTGGCATTCCGATTCCTCGCGAATTATCCGCCTCGGTGAGGTGCCTTTGGCATAAAGGAATAAATGAGGATCGATATCGTTGTCAGCTTAAATCTTCCCAAGGGAGAGAAGTTTTCTAAAGTTGTGTTTCGATGAAAATTTTCTCCTGAGAGATTTCTAGGCTTCGACTTGCAAATGTATAGCATATTTTTACACACTTTTTAACTGTATTTTTCTTTTTTTTAACTCTGTTTTTAGATTTATTTCTTACGAAATATTCGATGTATTTATTGTTTACATTATACGCGTTGCTATTGCAACTTCGTGAAGCTTCTTAAAATTCTTCCAATATACTGGATATCTCATAGGAAAGATCGATTGCTGAAACTAATCAGTTATCATTTTTAAACAATATAAAGAATTGGAAAAATAAAATATCTCTTAATAGAAGACATTTGGCAGTTTTATTTACATCTAAAGTAAAGACGATAGAAAATATTTTTATCATTTAACAAATGTTTATAAAAATTCCGAATATTGCCAATCTTAGTGTGATATATATTTTTAAAATGCTAAATTCTTAATAATATTTCAGGAATTTAAAAAAACTTTATTTAACATTTCTTTTGAATAAAAGGAATGTTAGATAAATTTTTTTTTAAATTTCCGAAGTATTCCCATGGGACATCCTGTATATTTGTGACAGGTTGAAAAAGCTTGTTACGTGCTTTGGATTAAAACAGATGCCGCGTGAAATATTTGGCACGGTCGAAAAAAACATTCCTTTGTCTGAAAATAGGCTTTGTCTGAAAATATTTATTTTTTGTTGTTACCATGCGCCATTAAGGTAACCACAAACTTACGTGCGTTCGTCAACGGTACGTAATCCGACTCGCTTTTCCTCTTTATTTCCGCTCCGTTCTTTACCCCTATAAGCGGTCGTCGATCTCCGGCTCTTCAAGGCCCGCCGAAGGGACGCATTTGTATGCGACGCGGCAGGAGATGCAAGGTTCGGTCGTGAGGGAATTAAGGGCGGCAAAGTGGGATTCTCGATAGGTGGCGGCGAGAATGGGAACTGGAATTTTTCACTCGATATCAATTGCCGTCATATCTGCCAACGAGAGATAGGGGTGAACTACAGCTCACATAAATTATTACTCCAATCGCTCTTTATCGCAAACGTCTTTATTCCGTTTCTGAATCTGGAACTCTCTCTCTCTCTCTCTCTCTCTATCAACTTTCGTCTTGTCGCCTTAAATTTGAAATTACGAATTTCAATTTTTTATTCCACACGTAAAATAAACCACCTCGAATTTATATTGTTATTATATTGTTTATTTTAAAAAATGTTTTAGCTTGTAACGAATTTTTAAAATAATATTTTTGCGAAAATCATCCTTTCTCTTTTTGTAGAAAATAAAAACTTTGTCACAGTACAGACAAATCTTTTCATAGAGATTGTCGAATCATCCATAAACCTCTGTGCTTGCATAAGATTTAATTAAATTAAATTAAATTAAAAATCTTATTTTAATTAATTTAATTAAAAATCTGTACGTGGCGTTCGGTAATGACGATTTAAGTTCAAGATCACATTTTTTTTTTATTTAAAGCTAACTGACTGCTCTCGAAGTTGTGATACACGTGAATACAGATTATCTTTGTACGAAATAAAACAGTTCTATTCGTGCACGAGCTTATGATGAATTCATGAACAGATTTCGTAACATCTGTCAAGGAGTACAATGTACGTGTCGAAAATCTTACACGTTCACTCTAACTAAATTATAATGTTCTCGGTAGTCGCGGCTTCAAACAAATTTAAATCTTAAACACGAAGTCTAGATGGGTAGTTTTTAGGAGATCTACGCGCGACGAATACGAATAAACGCAAGCTACGCACATTTTTCTTTTTTATCTGTCTTCAATTGATTTACGAGTTCCTCGTACGAATACTCGCTTCAGTTATTCTTAACAAGTGGAGAAGACGAAGTATGGCCCTTAAAATATTCAGATAGTGGTACTGAATATTAAATTTAATTAATTACTGACAATTTATTTCTTTAAATGATAGTAATTTTGCACGACTGATACTTATGTAAAAAGACTTCCGGACTAATTACAGAGTTAAAAACCTTTTTCCATGTTTAAAGTACACATTTGAATAAATCCTGGGTTTATTCTTTGGAGATACTTAATTTAAATTTAAAAACGGATATATATATATGTATAATTTGAAAAATTTTTTTCCATTATTAAATTTCCCGGAGTTTATTCGTGTATGTGTATACTTTAAACATGTAAAAGAGTCTCCAATTTTATAAAGCCAATTCGAAGGATTTTTTCAACTTTGTAATGTCGATAATTTCATCACGCCAGCATTAGGAAAGTAATGAGCTTCGATTGCTAAAAGAGTTCTAGAGAGAAACTAGAGAGAAGCGTTCAACTGAAAAATAGCATTTCCCGAAAGAGAGCGTAATTCTTAAGAAGATAAATGAAACGGCTGTTTAATTAGCGTTTTTAAAAAATTTCTTCCTTGGTGTCGCGAATGAGTCGACTCACGCGAAACTTATTCGACGGTTTGGTTATTTTATGGGCCACCTGTTAGAACGAGCGCTCTTTACCGTTTCGCTGTCTCGTCCTCGCTGGCAATCCTCTGCTGAAGGATCATTCAGCTGACTTGTGTAAGTTTTCAAGACACGTGTAAACTGAATTTAAAAGGATATCAGATCGCGTGCGTAGCTGTGATATATAAATATATTCTTAAGGTTCAATAATCTTCAAGTAGACCTAAGAAAATAGAAAAGATTGTCGGATATCTTTTCGCTATGGATTCTTCGATCGATTTAGACCGACTTTTCTTTAGTAAAGTGTATAATAATAAATCATATAAATGTTCAGTTCTTTATTAGTAATTAATAATTGAAAATAAATCGCATATTTTTCAAACGAATTTTATTACTTTAAAGTTTCAACAAGCTTAAAGTCTATGACACACAGAAAAGCGTAAGGCAGTAAAACGTAAGGAATAAATAAATCGGTCAATTACAATAGAGAATATAAGATAATAACGTAAGGCAGCAGAAAATTTAACATGGTTGATTTTCTTATACATTTTATTGCTTATACGTTTTACTCTTTAAGTTTTTTATATGTTTTTAATCAGATGGAAGCATAGATATGATAGAGGTATAGACTGCGCATTTCTGATCTTAGTATCTGTACTCCGTTAAAGAGAATTGAATATCTTACATCTCTCTTCAATTTTATCAGTATCTCTCTTCAATTTGATATTTGAAAGAGATAGATTGATTGATTAAGCCTTTATTTTAGTTCTAGGGCAAGCTCTCTAAGCAACAAAAGTATAAAAAACAAAAAAGAAAACGTAAAAAGTAGACAATATAAGATATTACAAATAAAAGCGCTACAAATAAGAGTAATAATGAAAATAACAAAAAATAACAAAAATGATACATTATAAAAATAAAATTATGAGCTATAAACAATAATGAAAATAACACAAATTATAATAATGCTAATAGTGATAATTAAAACAGTAATAATAATAATAATAGATAAATAGGTAGAACACGTGATTGAAGATTATACAGTCATATTATTATATTCTTATTACATCTAAAAGTGGAAGATAAAATGTGATGGATGGAAGGACTTCTTCTTATCGAAAAAGATCGTCTTTTTCCATATTACAGTCTGCAGAAGTTACGATAGAGAGAGCGTTTTAAATCTCCATCGGACTTCCGAGACACCCTGTAGATAAAACGATGATCCTTTAAGATCCTTCCCTTACTGTCACGAGGTTTTGGAGAGGTCGCACGAACGTCTTCCGGCGGGGAAGATTAACGATGTCTGAGAACGGTGGACATCGGGACGACACACTCCCCGGCCTATAGCGCGCTCGTTGCTCTCCAGGTGGAGAAGGTCAGGAAGCTCGGTTTCGTACTCCTGTACACGCGTCCTGACCACCGCGTCATTCGCCTCCGTCTAGACGACCACGGTGGATACCGGCGACGATCCTCTCGTGCAACCAATTCGACGTGTCCCCTACAAGTCGCATAGGGTAATGCAATATAACACGTGGAAGAGGGTGTCTCCTAGCAACCCTGTGTCTTCTCACCCCGCTTGTCTTCTGTCCTCCTCCCCTCTTTCTCTCGTTCTTTCTCTCTCTCTCTCTCTATATCCGAAACCCTGCTGCCTCCCTCGCTCTCCCCGGTCCCCTAAGCTTTGCCCTAAAATACCCTAAATCCTGCGCACGCCGCGACAGGG
The DNA here is from genome assembly GCF_001594055.1 of Mycetomoellerius zeteki. Lineage (NCBI taxonomy): Eukaryota > Metazoa > Arthropoda > Insecta > Hymenoptera > Formicidae > Mycetomoellerius > Mycetomoellerius zeteki. The sequence goes on along the minus strand of NW_017257670.1, from coordinate 57,666 downwards.
CGTACAGGAAAGTTTTGCTCGTCGCGTTGTCGCAGGTGCGTATCCGCGTATGCGATCCGATTTCATCAGACTTTCACAGTTTCGGAACTTGCACCGGTTGCAGAGCATTACGATAAGGATGTAGAAAAGGATGAGACAGCATCTTTGCAAAGATCGCTTACTTTCAGGATCTTCATAGTCATCCTTTCCCGCGTATTCCACCAAGGAATACTTCAATTACGGAGATATTATAAAATTGATTTTGTAAAATTTTAATTGACATTTTTTTATTATACTTTTAAATTATTTTTAATGATAACGCGAGATAATCGAGGAACATGACATTTATCTAGAATTTTATTATTTATTAGTTTTTATTTTAAATAATATTTTCTCGAAAAGCGAGCTTTAATAATTTATTAAATCCGTCTGTCTTATAATAACTTTAAACTTCCAAAAACGATACTAACGGTAATAAGTTCTTAAGTGGATATTTGCATGTATTCATTAACTCTTTTTAACCTTTAATTAGCCATAGTCTTTAGGTATCGAAACAGAAAGGTCGAGTCTCGAATTAAAATCGAATTATATAGAAAAATTTGCGGATTTTTTAATGTATTATTAGGCCTGTTCTTTTTAGCTGAACTTTTGCATCAGTTCATCTTTCTTCCTTTTCTCTTCAGGAGAAAAGAAGAAGAAAGATGAACTGGTGCAAAAGTTCAGCCAAAAAAAACAAACCTATTAATTAATTACGCTAGTTTATTATCTCTTTTTTGTTTTGTCGTCGCTCTTCTGTTCTTCAACGGATACAGAACTGGGTAATCGACGAGAAACTGAAATCGATCTCCATCGCGATCTCTGAAACGGGCATATGCAACTTTTATCACTCCTCATCGGCGCTATATCCGTAGTCGCGTGGACTTACATCAGTTTATATCGGCGCACCCGGTAGCCGCCAGTCGGATATGGATCGATGGCTGTCCGGACGGCTTGAATATTTCAATTCGTGTGCAATTGCGCTTACGAATGCAATAAGAGCGAAGTTGCCTGGTTCGTAAGATGGGATTAGCGAGTTGCTTTGCAAAAGAAACCGTTTTACTTTTACGTCAATTGAACGCGTTAGAAACGATCGCGATAGGACTAATAAAAACTTGCTATAAGCGTAAAAATAAATACAGATAGGTATGATAAGTAAATATTGTATGAGGTTAAATAGACTTGGAGGGAAAAGGCTATATATTTAACATATTTATTACAATTAAATAATATATCTTTTATCTTTCGATAACGGCACAAATCAAATTCCGTCGTACTTAAAATATATTTGGAAGAATAGAATATTTAAAAAGTAAATATACTTTTTATTACGAACTTTTATTATACATAGAAAGAATAGTTTTCCCAGTTTTCCCGAAGTATTTAAAAATTTAGCTAGATATACATCTGAAAATAGTTTTGTTAAACTACTCAAAACTTTTTTTAGCATTCCTCATTATATATTTGACTTTCCTATATAATTATAGGTATAGAAAAATTAATATATTATATATCGATATTTCAACAGAAACATTTTAGATCTGTATACAGCTAAATTTTAAATATTTTGGCAAAATCGTTCTTTCGTATACATACATTTGTTTCGATATTTTATAAATATTACAACCAAAACTTTGTGATACTGTTGATTATTCTTATGATGAAACAATTATCGAACTTTCGAACTGTATTTCGAGTAGCTTACCGCATTCTTCGATAAATTCTGTCTTCAATTGTACGAAATGTCGCTTAAATTCTACTCGAGGATAGGTATCCTCCACATGCCACACAGAACGGCAACATGGATTCAACTCGGAAACATTTTCCCGTCGACCTCGCAATCGAAGTGACCCTCACGCATGAACCATCCCGTTGATGGCATCGATCCTGAAGGGTACTGGCGCATATGTGCCTATACGCGTGTCTACGTGTGCGTTCGTACATATATGCGTACATGTACGCTCACGACGTTTTGTTCGCACGCGGTGCTTCGCCGTCCGGCCCGCCTTCGATTATCGAGCGCAAACGAGTTTCGATTTTCATCGACTGTGAGGTGCCATGTGAAACTTCACAGACGCGCCTTTCTTTCGCATAGCCACGTGTACACACGTCGCTATTGAAGGCACGCGTGCCGAGGGGTCGAATACAGAATCAGACATGTCCGGGATGAGCAAACCCCACGTTTACCCACGTGTCTTCGCAATTGTCGCGAGACATCGTTAGTTTGTCGGCTACGCTTCCGTTTGCGAAATCGCAAAATGCAGACAATTTTTTGCACGAACGACCATATATTGACAGAAAAGTGACACATCTCAAAATTGCCTACTTTTCAGTAGAGTAGTAGAACTTTAAAATTCCGAATTGAAACAACATTTTAATTAGAAGAATGAATATGCAATTTTTTCTCTAACTTTACTTTCCTTCTATATGTTATACTTTTAATATGTTATACTAAGTAATTATAATGTATTCTGTAAAAAAAACTATATCGTTTCAAAATTTAAACACTTCAAACCTAGTAGAATAAATTTTATTTTTTATTAAAATTGTGGACACTTCTTCATGCAAATGAACTACAAATGTGTGCACACAGAAAATTCTATTGCTAATAATTACTTAGTTAATTTTCTAATATTTGATTATGAACTAGTTCAATCAAATCCTTTGTTGCTCGTGGTTTGACCCATTTACCTAGTTTGATTTGTTAATAATTACTCAATTTACTTTCTTTCTTTTAAGTAACGGTTATTTTTAACAAAAAATATTTTCTTGTATTGTAAATTTTCTTGTATTGTAAGGTTAGTATTATTTATTGTAAATAATACTAACCTTAAAATATACTTATTACAATTTATAACTTATAACAATTTATACTTAATACAAATTTTAGAAACGCTCATTATTATATACTCAAAAGAATTAATTTTCTTTTAAAGAATATTATAAAATTGATCGTAGAAGTGACTTTATTTTATAATAAGCAAATCGAATTTGTTTTTATGTAATAATTTTGGTTAAAGTATTAAACTTACTAAAATTCAGAATATATTTTGAATAAATTTGTGATGCTTGTAGTAAACTTATGATAAACTTTCGGATCATATATAGGAACTTTTGATATATATACGTAAATTATTAATTATTACTTAATTATTAATTAATTATTACTTGCGTACTTACATTATGTATTTTCCTGTATACAGTTTTTCCCAAAAAATATATCAATTTAGGATTGATCTCTTTTTATTAAGTATTTCAAAAATGTTAATTTTTTGCTTGTATCACTTTTTTATCAATACAGCAATATGAATTTAGCCAATCAGTCAGTCGCACATTCGAGGCGCTTCACAAGAATAAGGAAAGAGCTTCCTCTTTTTTTTTTGTGGGAAGTGGACAAGAAACAGGATCACACAGTGCCTCGAGGGGTGGATTTTTGATGGCTTCCAGTAAATATTTAACGGTCATTCGCTGCGGAATGACATAATGGCGAATGCTCAGAGGCATACGCCCCTTCAAACTCTGTTACAGCCATCGTGCCCTCGTAATGGCAAGCGCGAAAGGATTCCCCAGAGATACATTATTCCGTTTAGTTGGCAAGCGAACCCGCCAAACGATCCACATTTGTCGCCGGCGATCAATTTCGCAAAATATAATGTACGATATAATCAACGTTATACATAATCTTTTAAATTACCATACTGCACGCCAATCGCAAGCGAGCAGTAAAGGCTCGTCCCCAGTGAAGCCAATTATGGGGTTAGGCTAGAGTCCTCAAAAAAGGCCTAACTTTGACAATTTATTCTGGGAGTAAGGAAAAAGGAATCGAATTTCCCTCTTTCAGGCTTTATTAAACATGTATTTGAGTGTATAAAAAAATTTTTATATTGACATTTTGATACAAAATGGCCGCTACTGGGCCAATCTTCGGAATCACCTTTTTCAAGAGGGCCTCTACGGGCGACGGTGATTCTAGGAACTCGTGCTATCTGAAACAAAATAAAAAACGGGATCTTAATCTACATAAGACTTGCTAGTAAAGTACGTATGTTTTTAGCTTTACATCAATTTTTCGCAAAATGGCGGACTTGTAAAAAAAAGGTTCAATTTTTGACCGAAAAAATGAGCATTAAATTGTTTATAAAAAAAAAGTTGCAATGATAACAAAAAAATCGTACGTAGTTTACTAGATAATGTTACTGTGAAGCTACAGTTAAAATTTCAAGTGGATACGTGCGATAGTCTCCGAGTACCATCGTCGCCCGATTTGAAAAATGCAGTTTCGAGAAAAACGCGTTTAAAGTTTTACGGGCTGAAAATTTCGTTATACCTTCAGTCTGCGATGCCTGCGCCGTACATTTCACCTTCCATGGACACGTGGAACTCATCTTCTTCCTTTCTGGATGCCTTCTGTTCGATTCGAGACCTTCTTGCAGCATCTGAGAGCGAACGATCGGATAATTTGATGCGGTTTTGATCAGTCTCTTGACAGTAATTGTAGCAGTTCGGCCCAATTTTGATGCCTATGTTCTGCATGACTCTCATGGCACTTGTGAGGCACATTATAAGTACCTGCAGCAATATATACAGCTGTGTCAAGTACATTTTTGCCACTGGATGTCACTTTCGGGGCCATCGACCATACTGTAGCGTTGAAACTCTCATTGCTGTTTTGAGTGAAGCCGCCTATGCAACGAGTGAGTAGGTCATCACTGGTTAATTTTTCATAAATTGGAGTTATAGCCTTGTATACTTCTTCATGTAAAGGTGGTTTATGTGTATATTCGTCCAAAGTTCCAGTGGCCTTGGTCCTTTGCCACGAGCACCACGAATTTTCTCCGCTCGGGCAGTGATCGTGCTTGGGCTTGACATCTGTTGATAATTTGTGATCTAGCGTTGCGTAGATCGCAGTCCTCATTTTCTCTACAGAATCATGATTTCTGCGTATCGCTAGACCATAATAAATTGACAGTTCATCGATCAATTTGCCAGTTAGTTTACCTTTTCCGCCGAGGCCCTTTGTTTTCTTTTTTACATTCCGGAGATGCGTACCCATGCGTTTCTGGACGTGATCGATACACTCTTTTTTCTGGACAATCGAATCTCCATAAGGTGATGAATTTACGATACCCGTATATGTCTTAGAGTCTCCATCTCCGATATAGCTAGTATATTTCAGGTTGTGTAAAGATTCAGAGCGCTGGAACATTTCGCAAACAGCATTGACTTCCATGAGGCCCGAAGAGCCCTCGTGGTTAGCTTGGCATTCGTCGGCATGGGTTTCCAACCATTCCTCGTACTTTGCTGTACCTTCCTTCGTTTTCCAAAATTCGCATGCTTTACAGTACTTAGATTTTACCGAAACGTCCACAACTTTACCAGTCTTCCATCCAATTAGCGAGACGAATCCAAAAAGCGACGAGAACTCTCGTTTTCGCCATGATCCATCATCGGACACAGCTATTCCTCCGGAGTTACTCGATTCATCGGTTTTTCCTTTTTCCTCTTGAGCAGCTCTCTTCATACTTTGCTCACACATTATTTCTGCACCACCATGAATACATTTCACTACAGAGTCATAAAATGAATGAAAAATCGGCCGTGGAAGATCCATGAATGCACAAAATTTTTGTATGCCGTGTAATCCCACTCCGATTAATCGCATTGCAAGAATGATTCTGCGATTAATTTCGTATGCTTTATCAATAAATGAACAGCTCGGAGCAAAAACTTTATCGCATTCTTTACACGTAATCACAATCTTGAAACCCAAGCCACGCTTTCCTGTTTCGGTGAATTCTACATCAGACTTGTACTTTTTACAAACAACTACTTGAGAAATTGCTGTAAACACTGTCAAAAAGTCTATCATCCTGTATCCAACACTAGGATTCACTTCAATATCATCTGAATTATTTGCAGATAATTTCTTAGCAGATGTACCAACGTTCTCACTGGGCTGCTCCATTTCAAAGCGATTTAACGGACGCTGCCGCTTTAAAATGCTTGGTCCATCTGCTTTGGATTTCCGTCCTCTTTTGCCTTTTTGCGCCGAATAAACTGGCTTCTTGTCATCACTCATATTGTTAACAATGATAGTTTATCAGTAAAAACCACTGTAGTCAATAAAGTAATTCGTTGAAGCAGAAAAACTAACGAAAACAAAAAGAAGCGCAGAGGTGCATTAGTGCAGAGGGTAAAAGTCGTAAAAGGGGGACAAAAGGAAGCCCGCCGCGGCAGGTAGAAAATGCGCTCGTCGCCCGCTCCGAACGCTTCGACACTACAGCGGATTGGACAGGGAAAAAATTTTTTTTTTCACTATTCTACCAATTGAATAATGTTTTTAGGACCCTAAAGTGTACTTTAAGCCAAAACAAAAATTTCGATTTTTTGAAAATCCTAGACTAGCCTAACCCCTTAAGCTCGGCTTCAATGGGGACAAGTCTTAAGGGAAAAAAAAAGATAATTTCGTTACGGAGAAGAATAAAATTTCCCTTCTGTTTAGCAAAACGAGCAACGTAGGATGCAACTTTCTTGTTGAAATCCGCATTTTTCTCTACACTGTTAAATTTATAGTGTCAAATTTAACCTAACATAAGTCGCCACTGCTACTAAATATATAGTTATTTTTTACCAAAACGATAGTTAAATTTGACACTATATCGTATTAAATTGACATTGTATAGTGTCAAATATAACTATTGTTTTAGTATAAAATAACGATATAATTGAATAGGAGCAGTGGCGACTCACGTTAAGTTAAATTTGACATTCTTCTTGAAATTTGACATTATAGATTTAACAGTGTATCTCTTTTGAAATTACACACGTATTTATTGCTGCAATTGCAACTGTATCACATCTTGTCTTTATGGTTTACGGTTGGGTAAACAAACGTCAGATGAACCCCGAAGAAGAACGAGCAAAAAGTTCAAGCGCAACCGCTTGATATCTACGACTGCCACCATGTTTCGATCGTACCTCTGCCTTCCTGTCGGAAATTCCAGTTTTCCCGAAGGAAGTGATTTAAGGGTTCACCATCCCTTACCCTCTCTCTCGAAATCGAAGATGAAGGGAAGAAGGAGGAGATCCCGTGCGGATCCCGGTGGACTTCGTGGAAATTCCTGTCGTGTCGCTTGCCACGCAAATATTTGGCATTTGCGAGACCGAGCCTTCTCCATTAATTTCCGCCCTATTTTCAATTTCAGCCAAGACGCTTTACTTTGCCGCGCGAAACAGCCCGTCGCCGCCAATCTCGTCGTTCCCGGTGTGTGTGCCCTCATCCTTTTCCTCCTTCTTCGGGGATCCGCAAACATTTAGGGGTTGCAAACTTCGGGGGAGTTCCGTCGTTCATTCTCCATGGTGAATGCTCGCGACGGTGCTCACTCGATGCTGTTGCCATTTGTATTCCGCGGCGACGGTCGTACAGGAGGTATCTTTTTATTCGCGAGCTCTTTATGCGATCTCGAGTGAACTCCTACTCAACAAAAATGTCGAGACGTCAGTGGTCTTGGAATTATAAGAAATGTTAAGAGTCCCGGCGAAGTAGGTTTAAGAAATAGCAAAAAATAATGAAATCTTATTTCTTCATTAGTTTCATGAAAATTTTGCTTTAGAAAATGTCTTAATTAAAGGATTAACTATCGAAATATGGGATTTAAAATACTAAGAATCTTACAAGAGACAATTTTTTAAAATGTTTTAATTAACAATTGTTAAACAAAAAAATTAAAAAAATTTTTTCCATCTTTCATACTTCCGACGGTATTCGGCTCGAAATAGAAACATCGTTTTTTTTTTTCAAAGGTGTATTTCACTCCTTAAACATGAGTTAGCGTACGTATAAAAAGATACGTGTCTCTTAGATTTTTGTGTTTAACAACATATTTCACGTGCAATCAAATCGGTGCCGGATAGTTGGGTGACGTCCCTTGTTAGTACAAAATGCATTGTAATTTTATTACATTTAACACGTTCCAAAATATTGCGTGTACCGTACCGATTATCATAATGTATCTTTAAAATGCAATTGTTGCAGATAGAATGCGAAAAAAAATTCCGCGACGATTAACCCTGTTAGCTTTTAACCGAGGGAATCATAAATGTGCATGCGATTGCATGTGTTGGCCCCCGAAACGCAATTAACGAGGAATATTCATGACTATAGTATATAATACGCTTTTTCCATTTATTAATTCATTAGTTTTCTTAATTAAACTCGAACTGTAGAACATTTGTACGACATACACAAGAGAAATAATAAAAGCGAAGAAATATTCAATTGCGACTCATTTCGAATTTAATGGTGCGTTTTTACAAGTTATTAATAGATTAATTTCTTATATTAAATTTAATCGTTTTGATATTCCAAAGAAACAACTTTACTGCTGCTCCAACATTTTTATTTTCCGCTCTTACGGTTAATTGAATTAATACAACCGATCTGTAAAAGAGAAACTCACGACATCGTTAGGCGTGCAGGGAACGTCGTGTAAATTCACGACACGCCGCTTCCTCCCGATTCGTCATCCTTATCGCTGCATTTTTTAGCTCCACGAAATACGTATCACGTCCTCGTGCGCCCGTACAAGTTCGTGTATATGTAAGGGAGTACTTCAGCATTAATCCTCGAGCTTCCACACATTCGCCGTGACGTCGCGAAATTAATCTCAGGATACCGCTGTATATTGTTTCGGCTGACGCGCAATTAATTTGCATTCGCGTGATCCAGCCGCGCGCGCGGACATTGTTTTTTTATTAGAGAGAACGCAATGCGCCACGGGAACATTAAACACGCCTCGGGACTCCCGTGCGTGCGCCGTGTGTGCGGCCGGCATGATTTAGCTACGCACCGCGGAATTTGCTTGCAATTAGTCACCCTTATCGATGCGCTTAGCGTTGCATTTTTTCCCTTCCCTCGTCTTGTCGGAGAGAGACATCGAGAATGGACGATGCCATCGCCGTTAAATCTGCAACTATGGTTATTATTGAAATAGTGACGTTAAGAACCAAAAGTTGCATACACATACTTAATTCTTCCTTTTGGTATATAAACCCAGGAAGAACCATATGTCCCAAATCTGAACATAAGACGTCTTAAATACATCATTAAGACTTTTTTTGGGACATCATGTCTTAAAATATTTTTTAAGAAATATGAAAAAAATTTCATTACATTAATTGGAATTCTGGTTGAAAATAAACAAATCAGAATTTTCTTCTGATTGAATCTATTATAATTCTAGTTGTGATGTAATCAGAATTCTAATTGACATAGTCAGAATCTTCTGGTTCATTCATTTTTGATTCAACCAAAAATTTTTCTCAGGTATATGTTTCAATTTTAGACACGTGTGAACTGTCTGGGAGATTCTTTTGCGATAAATGAATATTTATTTTGCATAAACACAACGCACAAAGTAAAAAACATTTTGTATTTATGTTAGAAACGATCCACTCAAGTCCTTGTTAAAACAGTATTAATTTAACATATTATGATTATCTTATTTAAATATTTTATGTTAAATTGATATTCAATATTTCTTATATTTTTTAGTGTCAAAATAACACAATTTATGAGTAAGTGAATAAATAACATAAAAATATGTTTTAAAACATAAAAGATAAATGAATAAAATACGTGGTTAAATTAACAAAAATATCATAAATGTTAATTTTACTGAAGAAAATATGCTTCCAGTTTGCTTTCAAATTATGTTAGTATTACATTTTCTTAATATTTTTACATAATATATGTGATATCTTCTAATATACTTATCTTGTATTGAATTAACACAAAAATGTGAGTGGACTGTTTGGGACACGTTAAATTTAACACAAATTTTCCAACTGTGCGCATATACTCTACATTTTAGGAGACGTGAATTTACAAGCAGTGAATTTACATGTTATAATATGTATAATATAAAAAATTGATCTTAAAAGTAGATCGCAGAAAGATTTTTATAAATATAAGAGTGTTGAAATCACACGTTGTGCGATCATCTTTTAATAATAAAAAGAAAACGATAATAGGATTTGCGATAGCAAATGAATAAAGAATATTAAAAGTGACATAAAAAATTTACTTGCGAAAAACTTCAATCTTTTGTTTCTCCCATCAAGTCGATAGATTATTTACTATATTTATCGGATACTCGCAATATATTCTATCTCGCTTTTTCAGCGATGTCCCATGATCGTGAATGATACGCACAACGATACGCGAGATACATTGGGTCGCAGGATCGGATTTCGCGGACACCATTTGGGGGTGAAGGGGGTTAGGGAATCCACTTACAATGGAAATTTCTCCATTTCCCGGCATGGCGTTTTGCATGCGCCGCGCAGGGAAAGCTCGCGAGTCCCGATCTCTCGATATTGACAATTATCGTCTGGCAAACACGCGGTCGTTATCTCTCTTTCTCTTCCTCTCTCGCCTATAAATATTTATTGACACGTCAATATTCCGATTCCATTAACGGAGTTACTTTGAGTTAACACGTACTCTCTCGTCCGATTGTAGAGCAAATACATATAAATATCGTTGTTGCTGCTGCTATTACTAATTCGCAAATATGAGACGTAAAGCTTTTTATGTAAGCGATCTGTCAATTTTGTTTGTGCAAATCGCAAAAATTACCGCGAAATTGGAACAAAATAAGTTTCTAATATTTTATTTCAGAAAATACAGAAAATTTTATATTAAGTTTTAATAGAATTTTAAATTACATTTTACTATGTCTTGTATTTTCGGATGGACCCTCACAACAATGTTCCGACATAACTTTTATTATGGTAATACTAATTTTATCACATAAATGAAGTACAATAATTTTTGTTAAACCAGTGCCTAAGCCATGAAAAGAGTTAATTTTTATTATGGTATGCAAACAAAATTTGCTAAGTACATATTTTTTATTATCTTTACAATACTAATTTTTATTCAACAAATTTTGATTTTGTAATAAACAATTTTTACTATGAAAAAATGTAAAAATTACATTATATTATTGTTTTTAAAAAAAATGGCTATGGCATTTAAATTTATATAATTACATGATGGTCCGCAGCTTCTACCACATTATAGTAATTTTAAATATAAAATTTTCTCCGTGTATATATGAATATATATTTTGTTAGAAGAATTAATTGTTTTATAGATATTCTTATTGACTTTCTTAATTAGATTATCATGTTTTTAGATGATCCTTTTATAATTCTGTTTTGATGATTCTTTTTCTGGAATTATTCATTTATATATTTTTATTATTTATTGTAACACAAATCATTCCGGTTTTTTAAAAGAAATATTTTAAACGATCGCTACTGAAAATAATAACAGATCTTTGCAGGTATTTACGAGAATAATCGGCTTTCAGACACAAAAACTCGAATGAGATATTTAATGAAAGCGTTTGATTTGTCCCGCCGACCATCGACGCGCTCTTCAAACGGGACGAGTGTAATTGTTTCGAATACGCGTGTATGCGTATTGATCCCAACGCGAAAATTCGCGTTGACGATAATTTATTCTGCAAGTGCCGTAAAAGCGCAATTAAAAATTATTGAAAGCGTTAAAAACATACTCCCTGTTAAACATTAGAGGGCCAACGCATGTATCGACAACACGATGACAGGTGCGAATTATTATTGTTGAAATTTCATATAATATATAATAATAACTTTTAATGAAGAACCTTAAATCAATCCCACATCAAGAGCTTGTCGGATATTAATTGAACATTTGAATAAAGTGGTTTGCGGGCGTGCCTTTCAAGCTATATCGCGAGCTTTAAGGATGTATCACTCGTACCTGTAAAATAAATTGAAATTATAAATGTATTAATATTTATATTTTGAATAAACTATGTGCATATAAAAGTTGTGTGAATAACATTTTTATTTAACAACATATTTTAATTTACCTTATTTGTTATTAAATATTAAGTTATTTTAAATATCAATGTCTCAATTTTTGTGTATAAATACCTTAAATATTGAGGATGATGTATACAAAGTTTTATTGCGATATAAGTAATTTTTATTTATTTACAAAACAATTAATCTCTGCATCTCAATAAAATTTTACATAAATCATCCTAAATACTTGAAGTAGGTACTTATATAAAAAAAATTGAAATTCTTGTCATTATTTTTTTTACATTTCCATTGGAACATTTCTATTTTTAAAATTTTTTGTAATTCTTTTAAATACTAGAATAATTTTGAAAAATATTTACTCACTTTTCTAAAAGAAATTCCTAAAAATATGCTAAAAAGCGCGACAATAGAAATAGAAAATTCCTTTAAACATACAAATGTCTTTTACGTTCCATGACGTTTAGGCGACGCGTAAAAAGACGCGGTTTCCCGTTGACGAGCGTGTAGCGAAAAAAGATGTCTCGCGAAGTTGTAAAGAGTTGGAAAAGCGACATGTCTAGGAGCGACAATTCTTTGGCGAAAGAACGACAGCGATGACAGGCGGATGCGCCAATTTTCCGGGATAGGGACGGGAAAATGCGGGGCGGATTGGATTTGTGATGGCGTGCGCAGCCAATTGCACATGAAACCTGCGAATATAATCCTGTGCGTATAGTAGAAATATTATATATCGTAGATACGCGATCGTGATGCGATTACTGACGGTTGTCGGCTTTTCCAGTTCAGGAACAAGAACGTTGAATCCGGTGCTTATTATTAAATTCTATTTTCAACTTTATCACTTTCTCGCACCTATTTTCTATTTGTACGGTAGTTGCGAAACTTTTATCAGTGTTTTTCTTCGTAAACGCAGAATTTTCGACATTTTCAATTGTCTGGCGGGTTACACTTTTTATTTTATAATTTTTTACATTTCTCTTTATGCTTTTGAACTACGCATGGATTGCTGTTTGATTTTTAAATGTAGATTTTGCTAAAGCTGAAAAAATATAATATCACATATATTAGATATTAAATTGATAATTAAATCAATATTACTAATGTTAATAAGCATCTTATAAACCTATGAGAAACTTATTGCAAAAATATGTCTATATAAAATAAAAATTATTATTTATAAAAGATATTAATTAAAATTACAATAAAGTTTTGGCCGATGATTAAAAATGTACTTTTATTTTGTATTTTTCGTTTCATTTTGTGTTTCGATCATTATTTATCTATTTATTTATTAAAGATTTCTCGTTGATTTTTATCTAACATGATCTGTGTACGAAATTTTTCGCCAATCGACTCCCTTGACTCTCTATAACAGTCTACTTCATGAGATTCTTCCCTCTTTTTACCAGGGACACGACCACATAAATTGTAAACGCCAATCGATAACGATGACATGACGTAACGAGGCGCGCAAAGGCTGACCTTTCGTGTACAAAAAAATAAAAAAAAAATAGATAAAGTGGGAGAGCAAGAAAACAGCCGTGTCGCCTCGCTTGAATTAACCTGGAGTTAATCGGCCGTAAAGCCTGTCCGGTGAAACGATGGCGGTTGCATCGGCACGTGTGCACCGTCGCACACGTTCTCGGGACAAATCGATCCTGGAACTGACCTAAGTTTAGCGACCCTCTTCGCTTGCCGAGGGTAAAGGAGCTAAATAGATCAAGTGTGCCAATCAAATTACGCGACACTATCTAATCTCGTATCGAAATGAGAATTTTGATCTGTTTACAACAGTAGAACTAATTGCAAGTTAAAGCTCTCGGTCGATTCGTCAAAAATGTTTCGTCGCGATGTCCATACAACATGATTAATACGCGAATCAAACGAGTTAAGTTTTAAACTTCTACGTTACCTACATCGTGCCGAAAAAAATGTTCCATTCTTTATTTAGAAGTTGTATAATGCATTTGTAGTATGAATGATAGATTTTAATATTAATAATCTGCAGACGCGACTGAATAAATGAAATATCTAAGATATTTAGCCATTCACAGATAACTAGATCATATCGCTCATTTGCTACAATAATGACTGTCTAAAAAATTATCATTTTTTTAATTACTTGAAAAATGAATGGAAGCATAGAGAAAAAAGAAAAGAATATATTTTAAAAGAATGTAATTTTATATTCCTCTATATTGAAAGAAAAGATTGGCTGTGGCTGTCAATTAAAAATGCTATGCAATATTTTACCTTACCCTTTAATCTAAATTGCTGCAGCAGCCAATCTTTTCTTTCAGTGCACAATAAGTTATTAAGCCAAAATTGCATTTTAAAATTAATATTTTACATTTTTAATTATTCAAAACATTCAAACTTTTGTTTTCAGAATTATGTTGTTATTTTAAAGTAAATAAATGACATATAATTTCTATTTCGTTTTCTTATTGGTTCATATTCTGTGCGTGCTGATCATCTTAAGCTGGACAAATTATTCATATGATAAATAAAATAGATAAATAGATGGATAAAAAATAGCATTCGGAAATGCATATGGTTGAGAAACGCAGTTGCGAATTTCTGACCGCGCTTTGTTCGATCGTGGCCGTCCATTCCGGAAGTGCGTCGCGACGGAAGTCCCGGCGTCTCGGTGGCGTCGCGACGCCGCTAACGAACGAACGGCGCGAGCGACGTTGTTGTACCTTGAGCTTTTACCATTCGCTCCACCGAAGCTCTTACCCTTCTCGCGAGCTTTTAACAGCCTTCGAGCCAAGCCAGCCTTCCCTTCCGTCTCCATCCTGAGTTCTCTAAACCCTTTTAACACCACCCGACCCGGACGGCGGCAACGAGCCGAGAGATTTATCACACCTGTATATTGCGGGGCCTCTCTTAATCGTTCGTGAAAGCCGCGACATACGAGCTCTCTGCGTAGCTTTCCCGACTTTTGACGACGGCTTTATTCCCGCAAGCCATGTACTCTTTGAACGGAATATTAAGGATATTAGATCTCTCGAGGTAAAGACGGATATGTAGAAAATTTTATTACTTTAACTTACACGTCAAGAAGGAACACTTCGAAAAGGGATTTGCAATTTCTCTCAACCACATCTATTTATATCTTCTATTAGCGATTAATTGTAGACTGCAATTAAATATTGCTACTCCCTAAATCTACTCCTAAAATTGCATTTATTTATACATGTAAATAATTTTGTCTTAACTTACGTATCCTTTACTAACGTATCTTGCTTATCATAGTTTTTCTTATTATATAGTTAAATGTTAAATCACATTTATATTACGTTACATTCTACTCCATTAGCTATTGCACAATTTTCACTTAAATCTCTATAAACTTTCTTTAAATTTTGTATTTATCTGTATCTCCCCTAATAATAAAATAAATTAAAAGATATTGTTAAACTTGTGTTTTATTTTTTATCTACACATTTTTTATACTACCCGTCTTTAATAAAGAGTTTAAAGAA
>NW_017257670.1:2552-40797 GCF_001594055.1 Mycetomoellerius zeteki | reverse complement strand
TATATATATATATATATACAATAAATTTACGGCCAAGGAAAAACATACAACATACATGTAAACATACAACAACGCCACAAACTCGTTTCTGATATAAGATTTGCCTGATTTTTCACGGGCGAAAAATCAAGTATGAAAGTCCCGTATTATTTGTTGGAGCACCGGACTTCTCGACGAGTTCAGATTTTATTATCCGATAAAATCGCGCGTGTAGCTTTTCGTTGCGATAGAGACGAGAAGAAGAGATGGATCCAACATCGTAAATTGCTCCCTCCTGAATGTCTTTTCGGTATTGCTCCGCATAAACCACATGCCTATCGATTCGGACGATTTCGCCGAAACTTCGCGGTCGTTACCCTCGATCGCCTTTATCAACCCTCATAGCTATTCGCCAATTCCGCAAAGTCTAAGCTAATTTTATACCCAACCCTTCCGCCTGCGCGTACCCGACAAAAACCTCCCCCATTCGCTGCCACGCTCATTGGGAACTTTGAGACACGTCGTAAAAGTAATCCCGATTCATTTCCACGGGATTGCCTGTGTCGTTCTTTTCTCCTCTATCGCCCATTCCCCCCGTTCCTCGTCACTTCTATCCAACTTGCCGCCCCTCCATCGATGCGAAGAGTTAACGAGAAAAGTAATCCAATTTTGGTCCAGCAACGGGGCAACCCGATCGGGACACGCGGTTGCCTCATATCGCTGCAGTATTTCTGTTGTCCGTAAAAATCTTCGTTCGTTGTGGTAAAAATCTAAGAGTGAAATTTCGCTCGAAAAATGTGGATAATTGTTCTTTGATTTACGTCATTTAATAATTTATTTGACGTCTCCAATTTAAGGAGCAAATACGAGAGCTTTATAGAAAAGTAATTTATTACATCTGTCTTATAAAGTTATCTGTATCATAAAGTTCGTTTGTTGTTAATATAAATTTTTTATTATAATTAATATACAGCGTTAATAGTGACAGGATTTATTCACGTTGAAAAATATTTGCACTGAAAATGAGAAATGCATATTTAGACTTGAAAAGAGAAAAAGTAAAAATTCTAAGTGCAAGAAGTGCAAGTAACACAAACAGATTTATATTTTACTATATAATCTTTCAGCGCACTTATCAATTAATTAAATAATTACAAACAAATAATGAATTATTTATTTCTAAAATTAGTTTTATAATCCTATTATAGCCAAATTAGACTATTTAAGATAATCTAGCATGTATGTTTTTTATGCGATTAAAAATATTGTAATTTAATGTTATTAACTTAATACTTTGTTTAATAGAAAATTAAGACAAGCATTGCCGTCTATACTTCGACGTTCTCGTACGTAAACACGCATGAAAACACATACTCGTTCCATCCCATAATAGAAGGAACTTAACGCAGGAAAAGCAATCGCTCGTCTCGCGGGAAGAGACTTCGACAAAGTTAAGCTTCAGTTGCCGTCGCGCTTTACCGGTTTATTCGCGACACCCATGGGAAAATTGCGCACGATGACGAATCTATGTGTGCCGCGTGTGTGCAAACGTCGTTCCGGATCTCGGATCTCATCGGGGAGTTTAACTCAATTACGCACATCTCAAAACGCGATTCCAGCGATCTGATCAGCTGAGTACTCGCCGGAACGACGATTTCACGAGACGGTCTATCGTTTGAACGACAGTTAGCGATCTAGTGAGGCGCTATTAGGCGCTACTCAGTTATTCCGTAAAGCTGGAATCCGACTTCCGAGTAAATGAGAACAAACACGAATGAACAGCTTGCTTCAGCAAACAGTATAGCGACTACTGGCATCAGAGCACAAGTCGCTCATTTGTACTTGTTCGCGCTCGTTCGTTTGAAATTGCACCGGCAAACGCGGACTTGAAATTGCACGGAAAGAACGATTTTGCTGAAGTATCTAAAAATTTAGCTAGATATAAATCTGAAAATAATTTTGTTGGACCATCAAAATAATTGTAGGAATCTCAAACATAATGAACAATGCTGCAAAAAGTTTTGACATTCCTACAATCAGCATGAGTGTCCTACTTTATTCTGATAGTCTGACAAAATTATTTTCAGATCTGCATCTAGCTAAATTTTTAGATATTTTAGTAAAACTAAAGTCCCTATAACAGAATCTGGCCAAAAGATGACAAACATTTCATTAGCCATCGTTTTTATCAACTTTAGTAAGTTAAAATGAATGAAATAATATAAGTTAGAACGAGATAGCATATATTAAAGAAACAATATATTCTTTTCTTTCTCACTCTTGTTTTACAAAATTGCTTGTGGCCAAATTCTGTTATAGGTCTTCAAAGCAAAAGAGTCCTTTTCGTGCAGATATTCTTTTTAGGTATCACTATCGAACTCTTCATCGTTTATCACTAATGATCATATTGGGAGAATTATAATGTATAAAAATTAATTATAATTAATCAATAATAATATTATTATTAACATTATAATTAATAATATTAAATATCTAATTTAAAAGATAATAAAATTCTAATTTCGAATTTTTTGTCATGTGTGGTGGGCGCCCTTCGGCGTGCTAAGAGGATTAAAGCGACAACGTGAATCCGGTAATTACTCTGCGAGCCGTTGTAAGGGATTATGAACCGTAATTCTGCGGCGCTTACGGAGGTGTACGTTTTGAACGCGACTGCGAAAGCGACACCTCCGAATTTACCCTCCGCATTTCCGAATGCCCTCGAGGAAGCGAGAACGCCCGCCCTCCTTTTCATTGGACGGATCGTTTCATCCCCAAAAATGCGTGCGTTATTCCCGAAACACAGTCGAAGGAGAGTCGAATGAGGGAGATAGGGAAATGAATATTTCCTGTTTTGTGCTTAACAATGGCACTTATCTTCGAACGATTTCTATCGCGCCTGCAAGAACGATTTTCACCCCATCCGCAGAATCTACGATGAATTTTAAAATGTTCCGACACGCTCAATCGAGCGTCTTTCCCGTTGCTTTACCTCGGCAATAAATACGGCGATTTATCCGCGCGATTTATCTCACGACTATACGATAAACTGACTGCGTGTTGGCATCGTGGATTTTTGCGGTATTCTCTCACGATTACCTAAATTGCAGATCGTTAGACTGTCTAGATTGTTATTAAGAGATTGAGAATGTAATAATAGTAATTCTTGAAAAATAAACGTTATTAAATACGTTATTAAAAATTAAGATTTTTTTACAATAAATTTTTTATAGTGTTTTAAGATGCTTATTATTACTAATATTATTAAATTATATAAATTATCTGTTTAATTTGTTACGTTATTATTCCAGTTTTAATTTAGAATTGTATTTTAAGACCGAAAATTAAATTGGTGTGTAATTTATAGAAATTGATATAAGTTCCAAAATAATATTAAGTATCAAGATCTAATTTAGATTGATTTTTTTATTTAGTTGTATTAAAAATTTAAGAATAAAAGATTGAGATTGAAACGGTATTTTATAAAAATATCGCATTGCTTTTTGTTAAAAGTAATGCGTCACCTAAAAAGTAACGATTCGTTACTTTT
The DNA here is from genome assembly GCF_001594055.1 of Mycetomoellerius zeteki. NCBI lineage: Eukaryota > Metazoa > Arthropoda > Insecta > Hymenoptera > Formicidae > Mycetomoellerius > Mycetomoellerius zeteki. The sequence continues at coordinate 37,268 of NW_017257670.1, read as the reverse complement.
ATAAATGTTTTAAAGTAAGATATTAGATTTAAAAGTTATATTATTTACAATATTATTTTAGACCGTTTTATGTGAGAACACAATCAATATTAGCAATATAAAGCCTATGCGGTCAAAGCTAGATCTTTGATGCTTTAAATAATTCAAATCTTGAATCACTAAATATACTATATATGTACTTGCCTATACCATATTTGTATATATCTTTTTCGAACTGCGCGGCGAATTTATCGAACTATAAACGCAATTAAACTACATTAGTATCTCGCGAATTAAATTTCGATGCTCATCAAGCATTATATTATTTAATTATCAATATTTGTTAAGATAATTCTATTAAAATTTAAAACTTTAAGCTATTCTTTATATAGCAAAATTTTCTTTATATTAAATTTATTTAATATAAAGTAAATAATTAATTTTATATATATATATTAATATTTTTATTTTTTAATATAGGGGAGACCGGGGATAGTAGACTCATTTTTTAGTTTCGAATTTTTATAGACGAAATTAAGAGACTTATCGAAAAAATGAATTGTACCCCAGTTACTACATACATTTGACTATCTAATAATATTTTAATAATAAGGGAAAACTGATAATTACTATGAAAAAAAATGCATTTTTCTAATGCATTCCATCTGATTTAACTAGCCCCGGGACCGGGGTAAAATGACTGATGGTATGGGGTAATTTGATTAACATTATTAAAATGAAGATTAATAAATATTTTAAGGTACATCTTTGGCTACATAATAACAAAAATTTTATAAAAATATATTTTAAACACAAACATATTTATTATAAAAAATGTATAACTTTGTACTAAATGACAATTTATCTAATCCGAATCGTTATCCGAATTACAGTTATAACAAACATAATACGATAAGTTACCCTTTATGCATTTAGAGTATCCACACGCATGTTCACAAAATTATACTTTTAATTATTCTTAATATTTTCACATTATTATTATTACTTCTATTACACTTAAAAATAATTTTACAAAAGAAAGAAGGATGTATGAACATATATGGATATGTTTCATATATAATTATATATGTTTATGAATATTTATACATGTTTATGTATAAATGTTCATAAACGTATATAATTTATCATATTATATATGTTTATACATATTTATACATATGCATGAAAAATTTCTTATACATGTAATTTAACTATTATTACTGGTAAAAAAAGTTGATAGAGAATGATTGAGAACGATAAGATTTCTATCAATTTGTATCGAGATTTCATTTCAAGAAGTTTGGGAGTAGATACTATCAGAGTCGTCACTAAATTAATCATATAGCCTCGTATTGTGGTTAGCCTATTAGCCCCATCCGTTCATTTTTTAAAAACATTAACAGTATACGACAACAAAACCAGATAAACAAAAAAAATCTGTTGGACTTTATTAAGTAAGAACTATGCTTACTACCTAAATGGAAATAAAATATCTCAGACAATTATATACAATTGTAAAACAAAAACTTTAAGAATAAAAATGTTTACTTAGGTGTACGATTTTTTTAAATTGTAGCGTAACTTCTATCATAGATGTGTTAGGAACGAGATGTTACAGCAGACTGAGCGGCAGTCGCTGCTGCGTGCTCAGACGAGTTTACGCGTGTCTGGCGCGATTTGTTTATAACGTAGCCTCGATTATTTTACTTACCCCTATAGTTTACTGACCCCGGTCTCCCCTACACTTTAGAGTTTAGGAAAAAATAATTCACAAATGCAAATTTTACTAGGAATTTCTATTAAATTTTGTTTTAAAACATTAATGTCGTTATTAAGTACAAAATATTTTTTTAATATTTAAATGTTTATTTAAATAAAATATTTCTAGCCAATCAAAAATATGTGATTTATTGAAGAAATATATATATATATATAAAACTAATAGGGAATTAAAGTAATTATAAAAATAAAGGCTGAATTCGTTATCGTTATTTTTAAAAAATGTAATGGCGTTACCGTTATAAACAGAAAAAAGATGATCGTTACCGAAAAAAAATAATAATGGCGATTGAAGTAACACGTTATTTCTCAACCCTAAACCTAGTAAAATTGTTATAAAAACCTACTAAAACTGTTTGCGAAGCGAATTGAAATGATTATATTTCGAGTTAACAGTAGCGGCAAATTTGAACCTCTTCCAACAGAAACAGTAATTTCTGTATAACTTAATTTACAACTTGACACCCATTGATACGAATATGTGCAGAAGTGCGTTTCTTCTCACGAGAGGGAAAACAATGTTTCCATCCATCCTCAAGTTCATTCTCCTCCGGACGCTCTCGTGTACCTACGAAGACGTAGATACCCTCAGATTCTTAAAACTAAATTGCATTTACCGAAAGTCTCGACGAGCTTCTCGTACCAAGACTTTTCTCTTCTTCAAATACACTCGAGTCGCGGTATTTAGCCTGAAAACATTTCGTCTACTGTTGTCTTCCTTTTTGTTTCTAGTTTTCCTATTGACGGAGAAACCGATTGAGGAGTGAGAAACGAGACTTACGTTCTATGGAATTTCCCTTTTATCATGCTCAAGTTGACAATGCAGTCTTATGAACTTTATTAAGAAATTGGATTAATGTCAATAAATCACTTTTTTATAAAATTATGACTTTAGTATATTATTGTATAATACTCTCTTATAAATATTTAATTACTCTTTTGTACCTACAAAATTGGTCAAATTTTTTTATTAAATTTTTTTATTGATTATGTTTTCACATATGCGATCTTTTTATTAAAGATAGATTACTGTCTACCTTTAGATTTTACAGACTAAAAAGCAAAATCGAGATTATTAGGTATTTATTATAATAAAAAATATGTTTACAAATTTTTTATTGACAAAATTAAAAATATAATAGTAACAATTACATGGATCGTAGTTTACCGATCTTTGCTATAAAAGATACATCATTTGGTATTCTGCCAAATTCGACAAGATTTTAAGAAGGAGAAAAATGTATATGTATATCATTTTCCTTGCCTCAGATAGCAGAATTTCTAAATTTTATCGAACGTGCCGATTCCCTCGCTGTGTCTCGTCAGAATATTTTTTACTAACCTATGATTTTTTCTTTTGTGTATAGCAAAGGAGCTTAAAGTATGCGGCAGCGTGAGGAGTGGCGGCGAGGTGTGCTGTTCAGCCGACATGGAAGTGAGATTGCAGGCGCGGGCACGCGACAAACACGAAATGGCCACCAAAGAAGCTCTCCACAGAATGCAGCAAGTCCTGCATACGCGGGGAAACAGGTTCCACAGTGAGTAGCGCTTTCCGATTTCTTCGATAAGGGAAACCACTGCGCGTGGCGATACCCGATAGGAATATCACGAGTCGTGCCGGGTTTCTTTATCTCTTTTTCTGCCTGGATCGAGGAGTTGAATGAATGAACGAAGGGCAGCGGAGAGAGAACAAAGATTTCCTTTATTGCTTATTATCGTTAGTGTCGAAGAAATTTTAACGGTTCGATTTCATTGCTTTAACCTGTTTATCAAAAAATCGATTTATTCTAACTTTTCAAAAAGTTAGAGTGCCTAAGGGTCAGTTTCACCAACGCCAGTTAACTTAATCGATCGTTACCGACCAATCGCATTTGCTGTTTAGTAGAATTGATCAATTACGGTTAACAATTAATCCCGATTAATGTTAATCGGCATTGGTGAAACCGGCCCTAAGGGGGACAACCAGAACTCCGCTTATTTTTTCCAATTTCCATTTTTGAAAAAATGAGGTCAGGTTCAAAAAAGTTTATATTTTGGATACAAGACTTTATTGTCTTTGATAGAAATCTTTTAGGATAAAATAGAAAATCAAATTTCGTATTCAATGTTTGCGATTAACAAGTCCCTTGTGTCCCCGATACAAATCTTAGTGTAAACCGCCCCTTTACTTTCCATGCTCACCCAGCATTTTGTTCGCTTTACACCGGCGAAACTTTTTAATCGCCTTATTCAAATCCTTTTAATCCACTTATTCGAAAGTAACGCGTTGTGCTCGTACATTCTAGAATCGGAAGTAAAGCCAATATTTCATCAAGAGACACGGTAGTGTCTCGCGCCAAGTGAACGCGAAACGAAACCGCCCGTGTTCTTTACGCGAGTCGATAAGTTCCGACCACCCGAGATTATCGAATCTCAAAATAAACGGCTGAATTATCGATTAATTTACTGAATTTAATTTACTCAGGAGTTTAAATTATATAATAAAATTGTTTTTTATGGCCTACATACCCTACGAATGGAGATGTTGTGATGCGAAGTCCGAACTGTCAAATTTTGACATCAAGATATGTCATCATAATCGCTCTCGGAAATGTTGTCTGATTCACGTTTTGACAAACGATGGCACTCGCTAGCATATCTTATCTTATATCGATGTATCTACAAGAGAGAGGGGGGAGGGGAGAGAGAGAGAGAGAGAGACTGAAACATATAATAATAATAAACATTAATTATTATTAATGTTTATTGTTATTATACGTTTATAATGTTACAATGTTTATTATTAATTTGTATTTGTATACTGAATTTTGCACTTGATTATCTTACAACGGAGATAAATAACAGAAGATAGCATCACATATATATATATTAATATATCGATATCATTCAAGATTTAAGTAACAGAAGATAGCATCACATATACATCGATATCGTTCAATTTTCAAGTCGCGCTAATTGAATACAATACGTGCAAAAGAAGAAAAAAAGAATTATTATTATAACGTATTAATATTATTGTATATTTTGAGGTCTAGCAGCACCAAGTTTTTTGTATTTTTACTTTTATTAATAAAGTATATGTTACATGTTGCAAGAAAATATGTTCCTTTCAATTGGCACAATTTAAAGATTTCATTTCATTTTTTGTATACTCTAATAATTTATGTAACGATTTTTTGTGAGGGTAGTAAGATACTCGAGTTTCCAACAGTTGAAAGAGCGAAACGGACAAGACTACTCTTCGTTTTGCACGTTCGAAAGAAGTCTTTCGAAAGATTGTAATGTTTCTTTCACTTTAAGAACGTAAGATTGCAAAATAGGATTGAGTATGCAGGAAGGAAGAGATATTCAGAGATCACTGGAGAAACTTCTGCTAAAAAGAACAAGCGCTTTGTATTGTATATATAAAATGTAAATTTATACAGAAATGCAAAGAATTAAGAAGTAGTAACTAAAACGAATTTTACAGAAGTAAGAACAAAGTAAAGTCTCTTTCTTTTTTCTCTCTCTTCTCGGTTAAGTGTCTTTTTATCTTCGTTGCTCACTTTGCCACAGTTTAATCGACCGGACGTCACTCGGAAGATCACCCTCGGTGAACATCTAGTCAGTGCTCCGGGCTAACTTTTTAACGGATATGTTCGAAACACAATGCTCGATCGAACGCACACACTTGTCCGTCTTATGCGTGGGCCTCCGGAGTAGGCGTAGGGATGAAGAGCGGGGATGAAACGAGATTTCAGGGATAACGGCAGCCACGGTTCAGCGCGAAAGTGGATGTTGACGACCTCTCGCTGCAGCCGCGCTCCTCCAAGCCGAGCTCGACTTGCGAGGTTTTTTTCTAATTAAAGCGGAACCATAGGCTGCATCGACGAGAGTTTTACAAGAGTTATATGAGGGGGACGCGTGCTCTTGAGGCTGATACTGTCTTGTGTGCGCCCTCGAGGAGGCAATTGCATGCGGGCCATTGTTGAGTGAATCGACTCGATTGCGTCAACATAAGGAGAAAGAAAATAATGGTACTTGCAAAATGACATAGTCTTTTTTTTTAGGAATCAAAGAGATTTTACGAGACGCGTTAAATGCAATAAAAAGATTTTTTTTCTTGTATAAATTGCCATAAGTGACTTTGTCGTTGAGTTTCATTTAGCTTAGAATTTGCGTTTTAAAAAACATTATTTTTATGTAATTTGTTTACTTATAAATTTTGTTATTTTAGAAATGTCGAATATCAGTTTAATAAAAAATATTCAAGTAACACATTCAGATTAATTATTATTCGGAATATATTAAAAAATTCAACACAAAATTCTAACAAGGCTTATGTGGATCGTTTGGAACACGAATTCAAAATGTTTTTTATTGTGTAGAAATCGTTCCGAGATCTCACGTAAGAAAAGAATTGTCCAATCGCATTGGTCGGATTGTTCAAATACGATTTGTTAATTCTTTCTTTATCTGAGATCTCAGAGCGATTTCTAGCATCATGGATACAAAGTAGCTACTGAATAGCGAGAGGTTTAAAACAATACTTTACGAATTTTGATATCCATTAGTATGGCTATAATTATATGTTTAATGCACTATCCACAAAAAATTCCTAATATTCCGGCTATTATTTAGCATAATCCTGTATTGTTGAATACCATTTTGTATTAATCACAAAACAGAATTTTCTTGACTGAAATTTATAGTTGAAAATTGCGAAAGCAATTTTGTTGGAAAATAGGAAATGATATTTTTGTTGCAAAGATATTAGTTACAAGGAAATATGCGGCTAACGGGAAAAAAGAGCGACTAGGGATATCCCGTATATTTCACCGAATACGTTTGGCAAGGATAAAACTACGGCCGCACTGCAAATAAAAGCGTCCTTATTGATTTGTTATTCGGCGATTTATAGGGAGAATCTGTCATACCTTCGCTCACGTAAATTACACGGGGGATCATCAGGATATCCGCTGTTTCCTCTGTATTCGTATGCTTCTGACGGTATCTACCTTCCCCAAAGTGTTTCTGCATGTTCGCATTTGCATGCACCTTTTAGATATCTGAATCCCGGGTCGGGATTCGCCTGAAATTTGATTTGCCCGAGTTTGCACGACGTTTGCTACTATAGACAACTTAGTAACGAAATAGTATACAAGTAAATATAATACATATTCATATCGCGTAATCAGATCGTCATTTATCCATTTTCTTGATTTACTTCTGAACTTTATTTTATTTTTATTTTATTGGTATAAAAATTACTTGTATTATAGCTGCATAGAGTTTTTATTTTTTTCTTGCTTAAAGTTAAATGAAAAAAATGATTGTGTTAAAGTCTACAAATTTAGCTAGTTACGAATCTCAAAATAATTTTGTTGAACCATTAAAATAATTATATGGAAAAAATTTTAACAGTCTAGTAATCAGCTCGATTGTCCTAATTACTTTGATGTGATCCAAAGAAAAAATTATTTTCGGATCTACTAAGTTTTTAAACACTTCAGCAAAACCGTTCTGCCCATTTAGCATTTTATCGACTAAATGATAAAACTTTTTGCACAGGTAAGGAATTATGCTTTTAAATTGCGTTTGAATTAGTGCTCAGAAACATCAGACGATTTGATAGTTCGGACAGTTCGAATCTTAAGTTCGAACGTTAAATAGTTCAGACTAAATGTATGTTTGAACTATTTTAACCCACTTCAGAGCTGAAAGTTCGAAATTATTACATTTCGAACTCAAACATCACAAGTCCTCAGGATCATCCTGAATATGTCCAGGATGGCTCAGGATATTTGTAGGACGATATCAATAAATGTACGAATTTTATTTAACTGCTCTTTTGTTTCCAAGGCAAACTATATTTTTTACTGTTCGAACCGTCCAAACTTCAGACATAACGAATTGACATTTCATATTGACCATTTAAGCTCGAACTGTTCGAACTGTCCGAAATATTCGAATTAGATGCTCATTTTTTTAAACTTCGAACTATTTGAATAGATCGAATATTTAACGTGTTCGAATCTTTTGTCTGAGTCCTAGTTTCAATATCACCTTGCCGCTGGTTTGCGTCCCCGTTATATCTTTTGTTAATATCCGTCAAACATCTGTAAGTCCGGAGACATCTATCTTTGTGTGCCACAAACAAATGCGATTGCATCTAGAGCACCGTCTGCTTCGGTGCAATTAATAGTTGAATGTTGAATGAGAGTACGCCATCGTAATTAGCGTAGGTAGCGTTAACAATTCGTACAATACGCGAATGCCTTCGGAATGCCTGTGTCGAGGACGATAATTATTCGAGCTCTCTTGAAACCGTTTCGAACACTATCCGTTACCGTGAACGCCAGCTGCGTGCCTCGAAGAGCAACTACTTCGAGCAAGAACTTCTCCAGGAACATTATCGCGTATAATAGAACGCGCGATTTTTTGTACATTTAAATAATCTTACATAATGATATTTCTTCACTCGTTATTTTGCAAAGCGCAGTTTTTTTTTACTAGCGAACAAGCATTAGCGGTTTCATTTTACAAAAAATGCTAAGAATAAAAAAATCTTTGCATGTGAAATGGAAAATGAAATCGCTGTAAAATATATTCGACCGCAAAGTATATTATAATAACTTGGCCACAATTAGCAGCAAAAGTTTAATATCGGTTGAAAAAACCGTATCATCATTGATTAGATTAGAAACCTAAATGCATAAATCATGGCTTTCACAAGACTTTTTTTACTGTCATTTGTAGAAAATCAATAAATATGAAAAATCATATTAACTCTTGCATACAGAGTATTCTTAGAATGTTTGTTAAAAAAAATTATTATACATACGTACTACAACAAGACAATTTATGACACTGAAAAATTGACATTATAAATATGAAGGCAAAAAAATAGGTGAAACAAAGGAAGAAAAAAAATTTTCTCTTTGAATATAAAGAGAACATTTTCAACTTTGTGTAAATATGCGATAGCGAAAGATACGTATTAATCTAAAATTATAAATTATTTTACAAAATATATCTCTTCTTTCTCTTTCCCTAAATTTTAAGAATTAAAAAATTAAGAATATTTCGATTTGGAATATACCCTCCGTTACTCAAATAAACAAATATATATACATTATATATGAAGACGCTCGTATTATGTGAAAACAATTAAATACAAATTAAGATCAATGATCGAGCCTTTTACAGTTGAAGCATATAATATAAGATAAAACGATACAAGACTTGATTTAAATGTCAATTTCAAAATGCATATAGCATATAAAGTTTATATAAAGTTTATATGCTATATGCATTTTGAAATTAACATTTAAATCAAGTTTTGTATCGTTTTATCTCTCTCTTACATATATTATATGCTTCAACTGTAAAAGGCTCGATGATTGACCTTACTTTATATTTCCTGTAGATGTATATTTTGTATAAATAATGGAAGACTCATGTTTCTAGTAAAGGTTGTACGAACTTCTATCTAGCGAAGTGCCGACTAAAGTGGATACCAGGTGCCAAAGTTGGACGGTGACACCTCAAAGGGGCTTCGGCCATAAAAGCCGACGTGCAGTGGAAAAGATGAAAGACCGACGAGAAGGTGCCTTCGAATAATTTCGTTAATCGGAATCGTTAGATACCCGAGGATGCTTGCCAAGTTGGGACATGCCCTAATTTTCGCGCTAATTGCTGACACCACGGTCTCGCGAGTAAGATCAAAGATATCGATCGAAATTATCGTTCTCGCGTAATGAACATTGATTTGGAAAAGCTTTCAGCAGAAATTATGAAGATTTTAAAATGGAGCTTCAATTTCAACGTAATTGTTTGTTAGAGAAAATGTAGATTATATTAATTTGTCGATATTAATGCAACAATTTCGTCGAATTTAAAATATTTCTTCGTAATTAAACATTGATATTTCTGCAGAAAATTTTAAACGATTTCAAATATGATGTTACATTCCCATTTGAATCATAGTACTCTAATCTTAAATTCAAGGATTTAATTTCATTCGATATTAATTGTAAAATGTTACATTGTCATAATTCGTATAATTGTTTTAACTTGTATGTTGAAAGGTATAATGTGACATTTACGTTTGACCTACTGCTTTTATCTGTATTTATTGTATTAACATATGATCTGTCATGCTGAAAGTTTATTCCCACGACGAGCATAAAACTGTTAAATAATCTAATAATAAAATTCCGCTGGTACTTTGAATGTCATGTCAGCGTATTGATGTTGAAATATGAGGAAACTATCATTAACTCAATTCCGGCCGCAGTTCTCGATGAACAAAGCGCAACACGGTGCGCTTGTAATGCAACGATAAGCAGCGTTTTTTCACCCCCGATTCACCACCCACAGTTCTCGCTCACAACGAATAACCCCTTTATCGTTACTTCCGCCAGGGGAATGTGATTAAAATTCCTTTTAGCGACGAACCCAGCTCCCTTTTCTGTCGCGAGTCCACCGGAGGTGTAAAAAGCACAGACGCCAATCCACGGCGAAAGAGACGGAACGAACGGAGAAGCAGCCAGGACTGTTAGATATTTGCCGCAAGTTCGTTGGGCTTTTAATTCGCAATACGAACCATCCTTTCCCGTTCCACGCTGTCGACGACGACTCGCACCTTGAAATCTCGACTAATTTCCCGTTTCGCACTCGACCGCGATTTTCCGCTGGAAAGAACGTCAAAGCGCCGAGAAACTCGTCGCAATAAGCCATCTTGGAATTTCTTTCGTGTTACGTCACATTATTGATTATAGATATACAAGGAACAATGAAAGTATGACAATTTTAAGTGATAAATTATATAAAAAGGAAGTTGATAACGGTGATCAAGAATTATCAAAGTTTTATTTTATGAATTTTAGTTATCTCGGTCAGAAGATTTCCAAGTTCGAATTTTGAAATAATATTTTTCGCAATAAGTTCTTTCAGTAATTTAAGATGCTAATTATTGTTAAATCGACGATCAATTTAACTGTGATATTATTTCAGCTTCAGTTTATAATCGCATTTCAAATCTAACAGTATAAAGCTACGTGCAGCTTATACAACTGAAAGATGCATAGAACTTACGTGTAAAAATATTTTTACACTGAAAAAAATAATAGTTAAATGAAATTAATGGTTTTTTTGTCTCAAAAAAATATATATATTTACATTTAGCAAATATTAGAACTATTCAAACAAATTTTTATTTCAGTGCTGGCAGGCACCAAGATCTAAGTCTCGACTGTATTGGTTCTTCCTTTATTTGATTTATAACATATAGCGATCTAGATTAACTTATTATTTATAAGCCGCAATACAAATAGAATTATGACTCGCGTTTCTTCATTTGCGCAGGTTTTTTCAAGGAGCTACTGGATGGCAGCAAGAAAGGTTTTCACGAGATGTTCAAGAAGACCTATGGTATCCTTTACGAGCAGAACTCATACGTCTTCACGGACTTTTTCAAGGAGCTGGAGAATTATTACGCGAAGGGAACGGTGAGTACCTTCTCTCTCCCTCTTTATCCTCCCTTGGAATTTGATTATCTCGACGTTAAAATGGCGCAACTACGATTTATTTCACTCTTTGCTGAGAATTCCATCTATAAAGGTTGGATCCCGATCAATTTACGTTAGAACAGCGTCTGCGTTGTTCAACCTCTCCTTGGTACTCGCGAAAGGGAACACTTCTGAAATAGAGTATTACCGGAAAATTTGGAATTATGGCACCCGTAACGCTGAGCTATTCATTTACCTCTCGTTTGATGTCGCACGAGGTGCCTCCGGTGAAAATTGCAATCGCGCGTTAATTTTCCCGTCTTCTCTCGGTCCCTCTTCACTCCCCCTTAGGCGTTCTTCGCCCAGTGTATTAAGCGCGAATAAATAAGACGGTGAGCCGTGAAGAAAATTTCTGGAGCTGCCAAGCCGTGTCTCGGGATCTAAAGTTTATTACAAGCCGTTTTCCGCGCAATTACGCTCGACGACACCTTCCTCTCGGAATATCATCAAGCGAGATACGTAAGGAAATACGAGATAAACTAAGAGGTGTAAAAGATGCGATATATCCTTCGAAAATATCGCAAGCATATAGGTAGTTGAAGCAACTACTCGAAGAACAGTAATTTCTTTCTAGTTTGAAACGATTGAGCAACATGGTAAAAACGATGCTGCTATTGGCGATGCTGCTTCCTATAATTCGACAGATGTCACGATATCTGGATCTCCTCTCAAAGAGAAAAAATTTAAATCCCCTTCTACGCGTTTCCTGACTGGAATATCCCAAGCTATTCCTCTTAAGATCGATCCGTATAACATAACGACGTGACATGACGCGTTACATTCCATTTAATTTTTCTTACAGCACCGTCGCGACAAAGATATCACAGAATTATTACCAAGATTATTTAGAAAAGAAAGAAACACATTTTTTTTATAGTAAAAAGATCTAGACGTATTAATATCATTTAATTCTTTATGGATAGGCGGCTTCATTTGGGTTCACCCCCTTTAATTTTATAAAGTACTCGTACGATTTTTACAAAACTTGGCTGTGGCGTAGTTTAATAATTCTTTATTCCAATCCGAAGTCAAAAATAAAAAATTCTAAATAGTGAATTTAATATGACGAACAAAAATTAAAAAAAAATTTTTTTTATCATAAAACTTAATTTTAGGGAATTTTTAATTGGGAGGTAAAAGATCAAGTTTTCAGTTTGGCTTTATGTGAAGCTCATCAATGCTACGCAAATAGTTAATAGTATTGATTTATAAATTGACTTCCAAACTGTAATTATGAACTCTGTGACACTAAATCCTTTTTCATTAAAAGTTATTATTATTAGAGGTTATTATTGTTTCGAATTTCGATATTTTTAGACATTCAAACGATAATGAAGAAGAAATTTTTAAACCCAAATTTTACGATAATCGGATTATTTTTTTAAAATGTTAAAATTCTGAGAATTGAATTTATCGATTCTGAAAACTCTTAGAAACGAGATTTTCTTTAAATTTCTTTGTTAGAAAACTCTCGTTCTCAAAGGATTAATTATCACCTTTTTATTTAAGAATTAAGAAGAATTTCACAAAGAAAAGAACTTCGAAAAAAAAGAGAGAATTTTTTTCATAAAAAGAAGTTAAATATTTTGCTATTTTTGTGAGTTTATTTGTAAAATAGTTAATACATTATTATCGACCCCTGAATTCTTCGAGGAACATCATTCCGAATGATCGGAGGATAATCGTGTGACGTGAGTTGACTTCAGCTCCGCCCTTTAACGCTTTTAAACTTCTATTGGAGTCACGGCGGGAGCAACCCTTTGTCCACCACGATGTCCGGTCCGCACTCCTGACGCTCGAAAGTTGGGAGAGGATGGAATCGCGTGCGAAGGCGGATTTAATCAATGTGCTTTTGACATCGCCAGCATTGTCCCGGATAAAGGGACCCGCAACCACCAAAGCGAAAATATCCCGTCACCGGAAGGGTCCCGTATGCGTCCTTCGTGTACTTATCTACCTATCTATCGAACGGCTTCTGCAATTACACCGCGACCTATTGAATTTATCCGAGCCTGCTATCCCTCTTTAATCGCGCGCGGCCGCTTTGGACTGCTCCAGGATGGAATTTAATTTTACTTCGAAACACGATCGCGCTCGGTTATGCTGTTTCGCATCGAGAAACGTATTATTAAGCAGACGAACGAAGGAAGAATTCGAGGTAAGCATGAGATGTAATAAAGTCCCGATCTGAAGAAGGTGAAGAAGGTGCAATCCACCTCCCACGGAGTGTGATGCAACCTCGAGCAGCGATATAACAGATGAAACTAAGGCGCGGAAATACGAAGAAATTGCAGAATTGATACCTATGGTGCACCGACAGAATAGAAAGAATTGTTTGAAAAGCGGAATTAATCCTTCGATGTCGCACCATAAATACAGCACACTTGGGCATATCCACTCTCTAAAAGTGAATTAGTGTATTATTACTGATTACATCAGTTATAAGTGTAGCACTGAAGTCATCAGCGAATATTTACTGTTTTTCAGTAATAATACACTGATTCATTTTAGAGATTATGATTTTCTGCAGATTCAATCTGTAGAAACCATAATTTCTCAAAATGAATCAGTGTATTATTACTGAAAAACAGTAAATATTCGCTGATATTACAGTTATAAGTATAGCACTGAGTCAGGTAACTTTCATAAAAATGAATATATTATAAACTTTTTTCTTCAATCGAAATATCAGACATTAATACATTCCGTACACAGAAAGATGATTTTGCTGAAATACATAAAAATTCAATTAGATATAGATCTGAAAATAATTTTGTTCGATCATCAAAATAATTATGTAGGACGTTTAAACTGTTTGCTAGAATATCAAAACTTTTTGCTCATCATGCTTCAATTCTCTATGTAATCATTTTGATGATTTAATAAAATCAGATGTTCAAATCCGTATTTAGCTAAATTTTAAGATATTTTGGCATAAATAGTTCTTTCCATATGTCAATTTTAAGTAACCTAACCGCGTCACCAGTTTAAAATTGATACATAGAAGTCACTTAAAATTTAGATTCGCTGAGAAGAAATTTGGTTAAAAATGGACAAATCAGACGATTCCGATTATATCAATCAAAATTCAAGTTATCTCAACTAGATTTAAACAGTTAATTAAATCTGCTAAAATTCTAATTGATAATCAGAATACTGATTGATTTAATCAGAATCTGCTAGTTTCTCCATTTTCTACCAAATATTTTTCTGAGTGAATATGGTTTTTTTGTATTTGTATGTGTTAAATGACAAATTTTATCTCAAAGAAAAGATTGGCTGCTGCAGCAAATTAGATGGTAAAATATGGCACAGCATTTTTAATTGGTTGCAGCAGCCAATCGGAATCATATACTGACATTGCGGATAGGCTAACCAACCAAAAATTTCAAAAATTATTATAAAGAAGAAGGCCTAATATAGCAACATTGCATCATATATCATAATTATGTATTCACATGTGATATAAAATCGTAAATTATTTTATAATTACATTTTTTATATATATGTATAATTAAAATTATTATTTTTATATATAGTCAAACGACTTGAACGGAAAGTTCAGCGTGAGTCATGTGATACGGATCGTAAGAAATATAACGGATATATGTATCTTTATTAATAAAAAAATTGCAGGCGATGAAATTTATTGAAAAAGCATTGGAAAAAGAAAGCCAGGTATGTTCATACTCACAATCAGAATGACACCGAAGAGTTAAGAATGAATATCGCGTCGTTCCTTCAAACTCCGGATGGCTATCAAATAGATGCAAACGGAAGGATATTAAGAAAACAACCGGACTATCGGATTAGAGTATGAGAGATAAAAGAAGCGAAATAGACTTCTCGGGATTCCACGCATTCAATACTTGCGCTGCAGGGTTGAGAATGGCTTCTGGCTGGAAGGGACGTAGGTGACAGATACACGGTCGTACAATTCGTCACGCAGTGTCAAAAGGAAGAGAGGAGAAGGAAGACGACGATCGAGACGAGACGCTTTGTCGATTGTCATTCAAATCGTCTCTCGAATTATTCACCGGCGCCGTTTGGAACCTGTTCCGCATACGACGGAAGGCGAAATGCCCGGTCGCGTGAATGTATTATCGTTGCAACGCTGCTGTCACTAATTTTATCGCGAATATTAACCTGTCGCATTACACCGTTTTCTCACCGTTTTCAACGCTTCCAAGATCAAAGTTCCGGAAGGAAAGCAGCGACTTTTCATCAATTTGTTGCAACATGTCGTAATAAAGTCAATTAGAATTAATTAGAGTTTATTATGTTTAAGACTTATTAACGGGTAATCGGATAAATAGTCAATAAAAGTATTAAACTCGCGTATTTATGTAATAAAAACTGCTTTAATTGTGCCATTGAGAGTACATGTATATATTTGTCTATGTCTGCATGCCGACATACAATACTATAATCATACAATACTGACTCATTCCTGTTTATAATCAAGAACTACTATGTAATTAAATCAACGAAAGAGTAATATCTGTAAAAGCGAACACACAAGTTGTTCAGATGTACATTAATTTCATTTTATTAAAATTATATTCAGTATATAAATTATATTTTAACGCTAATAAATTAAACGTACACAACTTTATAAACTAGTCTCACTTTATGTAATTAAATGTAATTATTGAATTTATGTAATTAAATATAATCAAATATTACTCGTACGTTTCAGGTGGATCTTAACGATGCCATGGATAATTTCTTCAACACCCTTTATCAGAAGATGTTCACCGTGCTCAACAGTCAATACAACTTCGACAATAAGTATCTGGAGTGCGTGGGCGAACACATGAAGGAGATGCGACCGTTCGGCGATGTGCCACAGAAATTGGGCGTGCAAATTAAACGATCGTTCGTAGCCACGAGGGCATTCAGCCAAGCTTTGACCGTCGCTTCGAATGTGTTGAAAAATATGCAATCGGTAAAAAAAAATATACCATGAAAAATGTCCAAATTGATATAACTTGATTTAATGCTAGCTGCACTCAAATCACGCGATATCTAATCGATTCAAATATTCGTTGTAATAAAAATTAAAGTTCAGACTTTAATTTGGGAAAAATTTAGCTTCCCAATTTTTACTGTTTTTAGATACATCATGAGAAAGAAAAAATCTCTTTGTTTATTTTACATTTGTTCGAAAAAGCTAAAATTATCAAATTGTAATTTATAAAATATTTAAAGCACAGTACAAAAATTTATAGAAAATTTATCTATTTCACTTTAGTTTTCTACTTCTTTTTTACTTTATTCCATTCTCTTCACTTTGTTCTATCCTATTTCTTCAAATTTCTCCGCATGTTTATGGCTATTACACCATCATTCTGTAACCGCAATCGTGTATAGATTCTAAAACGAACTCTTTGTTGATGGTAGCTGAGCAAACCATCGGCGGATTGCGCAGCTGCCTTGACCAGGATGACAGCTTGTCCGGCCTGCAGCGGTATATCGGACAACGTGCTGGCGTGTGGCGATATGTGTGCCAACGTGATGAAGGGTTGTTTGGCGCAATACGCGGCACTCGACACTGACTGGAATCAGTTCGTTGGTGAGCAATTTCTCCCTCTCTCTCTTGCTGTCGCTCGAGTATCGGCTATTATATTTCGAGAGAATACAGATCACATTGACGCGCACAATCTGCTGTTGAAAGTCTTCGGAAGTTACGCGAAATTTTTTACAGAAATGATTGCATTTCGCTCGAATTGCCATAGATACGAACGAATTTTTTTATTAAAAAATATTTCGAAAACAAAGACAATAATAATATTAAC
Organism: Mycetomoellerius zeteki; assembly: GCF_001594055.1. NCBI lineage: Eukaryota > Metazoa > Arthropoda > Insecta > Hymenoptera > Formicidae > Mycetomoellerius > Mycetomoellerius zeteki. The sequence continues at coordinate 20,161 of NW_017257670.1, read as the reverse complement.
ATATTCAAAATATTTCATAAAAGTTACGAAAATAGAAGAAATGTTTCTCATAAGCTACATTTCGTACGAAAATTTTTTTTCTACTAAGAACGATCTCGAGTTTTAATTCGCTTTTCGATTTCCAAATACAGAGGCTGTGGACAAGATCGCCGATCGGTTACTCGGACCGTTCAATATCGAAGTACTGGTGCGTCCGATCAATCTGAAGATCTCCGAAGCGATTATGAACTTCCAGGAAAGCAGTCAAGACGTGTCGCAACGCGTATTTACCGGTTGCGGCCGACCGGTACTGGGTAGACGTAAACGTAGGGACAATCGAGAATTAGAAATGGAATCCCTGAACTTTGACCAGGAAACATCGCCGGAGGATGACTCCGCTACAAGCTTGGAGAAGCTAGTGAAGGAAATACGTCAGCGAGTACGTGATTCCCGACAATTCTGGGTCTATTTGCCATATCGGATGTGCAACGACGGTCTGGTTGTGCCACCCAGTAATACGAAAGAATGTTGGAACGGCACACACGTAGACAAGTAAGAGCAAACAAAATTTTATTCGTGATCACTTCTATTTGTTGGCAGCTATGAGAAATTCATTTACTACACTGGAAAAAAATTTGCATTAATTAGAATTCTAGTGGTTGAAAATGGACTAATCAAAATTTTCTGATTGAATCCTTTATAATTCTAATTAAGATAACTGAATAAAATTCTGATTGGTATGATCAGAATTCTCAGTTCGTCTACTTTCAATCAGAAATTTTTCTCAGTGTATAGATTAATAATTCAATTTTATTTTTTTAATTAAGTTAATAATTATTTTTTTTTCATTTAAATTAATAATTCAGTTTTCTACATATACGTTTTGAATGCAAAACAACGTTGCCTTTGTACGTTATATCGCACAGTAATCGATACACGAGATATATCTGTTTGTTTTAGGTATATATATCCGGTGTCATCCGATGGCGAGTCTCAGACGATGAATCCGGAGGTTCGCAGTATAGGATCAAGACCAACTATCGTAAGGGATCAAGTTTTCGCGTTGACCACCATCACGAACAGGTTGAAATTGGCGTTTAATGGACAGGACGTCGATTGGATCGATACTGGTGATTATCTGACGGTTATCAATAACACATAATAATTCTCTTTGATACTAATATCCTTTGTATCATCGATAATAACCACTTCTACGATTTTACAGACGAAACGTGGTACGGTTCCGGTAGTGGCTCGGGCGACGGTGCGTTTACTGATGACGAGGATGGCTTCAACGAAGGCTCTGGTTACGAGGGCCCGCACGCAGAAGCGGAGCCAGAACCACCGAAGCAGCCGTCGCCGCCGGTCGTTCACGAGGTTGAGACACCGCCGCGAGTGGACATCGAACCGCATCAGGGCACTAGTACGACCAGCACGGGCACGAGCAACAACCAGACTATCTCCGTGAATAGCGGAGAAGACAATAGGCCGAAGATGTCGTTATTCAGGGCGCTGACGACGTATCTGATGCCGATAGTGGTGATGTGGTTCGGCGGTTGCTTCAACGACTTGCTGTGATCGTGTGGATTTTGCGAACATAACGCTGTGTAAATATTATACTCGATTGCGAGTCGCGATCCTTATAGCGACGAACGAAGGAAGGAGGATTACTCGATGGACTCGGATCGTTTCGGGAATCTTGCGGATTTCCGCAAAGACGCTCCGAGAAGTTGGCGAGGACATTCTCGTGAATGGCGTCTTGCAGTCCATTCCTTGGACCCCTCCATTTCTGCACTCGCTAAATCAATTGCGTGCATTATGTCGATTTAGCGAGTACTGAAGTCATGTTAGTTGATTGACCTAGCGAATACATGGATATTCGTGGCCATAGCTACTCGATCTTGCCATAAATGAGCAAGAGCGAGAGAAATCGTACGAGAGATTCGTTATCCACGCTGCTATTTGAACGAGAGACTGTAGACACTTGACGAAACCTTATATTTCATGAAACTCTTGCAACAGTAGCTTTCGTCCCAGAAACAGAAAAGACGCTTGAATTTCGACTGTTATCTAGAACTAAGAAAATAGTTCTATGATCGCCGAGCCGAATATCAATAAATATATATCTGGGAGCGATTTCACTTTCCTTCTTCTTTTGCTCTTTCGAAATAAATCACGCAGGTGTATTCTTTCACCGCTCGTGACATGCGTGATTATTTCGGAGGGAAACTTCCTTTTGAAGTGCATAAGCGTATTCCACGAACTCTTTTAAACCGGTACGAACACGAGACTGCTTTCGAGATTTCTATTTCCGAGAGAAGTATCCGAGAGAAATATCCGGGAAGGAATTTTTACGTTGGATAGACATTATGAGTGTAATACTGTTGTATAGTACGCTGTTACGGATCATTGCCCCATTTATAAGGATCTTTCCGAATTTTAGATGTACCGTTAACGTTATATCAGACTCTTACTGCCAATTGTCGAGATTCGAGTTTTTACCTAAGTAGATTACCGGTAGTAGGATAACAACGCGGTTATTTCCAGTCTGAACCAAATATTTGAGATACGCGGTCGAGCTTATTCTACTGCCGGCTGAAAATACGAATTTGAAGAAGTAAATTATCTCGAGCAAATACGCTATCGCGAAAATATAGCTCATTCCAATCGGATTGAAATCTTTCCGAACTTTAGATACACTCTCTTATAAAAATGTTACTGCCAACTCTGAGGATATTCGAAAATTTGTTCGTCCTTTTTATCCGAATATTTAATGCGATATCGCAAAATTATCCTAGTTCGTCCATTTTTTTGCCATGCATCGTTTGATAAGCGGCCAAAGATAGAATCGTCGATCGGACGATCAATGGCGTGATTGCTGCATTGTGTGCATATGTCGATAGTGCATTGCGGTGATTTTGTTATGTGCAAATTCGAAACAATCGTGCGAAAGAGAGAGAGAGAGAGAGAGAGAGAGAGAGAGAGAGAGAGAGAGAGGAAGAGAGAGATGTTAATTACACACACCCGAAATACGTAAGATGAACCGAACGGAGTATACGAGTGGAAACGGGACTGAATATTTATTAAATGTTTATCATGAGTGACTCGGGATCTTATGTGTGAATTCCGAGTGCGCGGTAGAAGGCACGAACAATCAGGATCCTTGTCCCCGTGACGTTTTATTGTCGCGAATGGATTTGCAGATAAGCCGCAGTCCCGTACGTCATGTTGACTAAAATTGAAGGTTTTAATGTGTAATTAACTGCGCGTTAACCGTTAAACGCATTTTACGCATCATTCTAATGATGTTATATTATTATTTTTTTATAATCGTCAAATGCCGCGAGGGGATCGCAAAGTACGGGATCAGTGGTGAGTCCATAATTCCGGACAAGGGTTTAACTTGGCTCATGTTATATGCAAGATTTAATGAAGAGTTCTTGAGCTTGGTTTCGCCGACAGCGAATACGATCCTTTTGGTGCAACATGTAACGCGATACAATCAAATGGAAATAGCAATTAACGAGTAATAATGGTCTGAGTGAGTATCGGAAGGAGTTACGTTATCGCGAAACCGAGCCGTAGCACTGTAATATTAATCTGCGGTAGAATTAATAGCATGGAAGATGAAGAACATTCGTTACGGCGTAAGGTGTAAATAAGGATAGTGACGATAAGGATAAGGAGAGTGTGATAAGAATGCAACGTGACGCTTACGCTTTCGGCGTTTAAAATGAAGCATATTGTGTATGAGTCAGACTTTATACTACGAAAGAGGGAAGAGGAAGAACTATGAAGACTATAGGAAGAGTACAGTTATAAGGGAACAAAATCAGTTGGTTCTCCAATTGCGTGGATTCTGCGTTTGTCGAACATTATGAGTCATCGAACGAAATAATGGTACAAGTCAGTAATATAACGGATTAATAATTTCTTATTCTTAGTCAGACTAGTTCCAATTTAATGAAATAAATGCAATATATCAGGTTCAATTAAACAGCTTACAGTTTATTTCGATATAAAATTTGTAATCTGTTTCTTTATGTATGTAGAAAGATTTCACATAATACAGATGTGTGTTTGGATTTCATGTAATATTTTATATTTGAGTACTCTTTAGACAGCCGCTTTTTGTTCCGCAAAAATATGACTTATACCATTATGCTCAACGGCTTGTTTATCCGCCACTTTGCCGTTCGCGTAGGAATTATTAATTTGGAGGTAATCGAGTGTCGAAGTGATGTGAGAGAATGGCGGTCGGAACGGCGGACTCCTGTGATAAGAATCAAATAGATCGAGCATTATATGACCGCCCTCCGCACATCCGTATTTTTTTTATGGCTCGCTATTAAAAGGTGAAGAGTCTACGCGGGACATTATTAAGAAAAAAAATCTAGTGAAATATTATAATAGAATATCACGGATAAAACTAATTATTTGTAATTATATATATATATTGTAATATTATTTTTATTTTTATTATTATATATTATATATATATATAAAATGAAATTAATATAAAAAAAATTGTAACGCTCCGCGATTCAAGATAGTTTTGTGCGTGCGCGTGTTTTAAAAGTCGCACGTGCGAGATACAAATTTCGATGTCGTTATTCCCCAGCGATATATAATATAATTATTCACGCAAAGAACACAATACATACATATTTTCACTCACACACGAACACACATACATAGGCAAATGTTATAGGCACACGTACATAGGCATTTGTATGCTGATGTAATTATGATATTTTTAATCCTTGCCAAATTATCTCGAGAAGAACGTTGCGCACACTTTTATACATATATATATTATATATGTATGTATATGTATGTACGTATCGTATACATATAACATATTCTTTTTTCTTCCATTTTTTTTCATTTCTATCCTTTTTTTTTTCTTTTAGAAGACAGCGCATCGTGTGGCGATGCAAGGGTATCGAGGAACAGGAAACAGGGTGTTATATTCGCGAAAGCTTTATTGACAGTTGATGCATTTGTAAAAAAAAAAAGAGAGACGAGACGGATCCGTGAATGAATCCTGAATATTTCTCGTTTCAATTTCTCTCTCTCCGTCTTCAAATCGCGATTTAAGGAATCCGAATGTTCCTGTCCATGTTCGAAGATTTAGAAGAAAAAAATATCTTGCCTAGGATTACTAAATATACATCTAATGCACGTTTCCTAACATAGATTAACTTCAATCTCGGCTCAATTTACTCATTAGACTCTTTTTCTCTCCTCCTGAAGAGAAAAAGAAGAAAGATGAACTGATGCAAAAGTTCAGTTAAACAGAACAGGCTTACTATCTTTTTTAGTTCTAAGGATTAGAAAAGAATGAAGAAAAAGTTGAATAGAATTTAAAGTTGATCTACGTTGGTGAAAACGGGTTTAAAAGCAGAGATGTTCAACTTCGCAGAAACAAATCCTTGCCAATCGCGATTTAATTCATGTGTTTTCTCTCTCTCTCTACAAGAGATCTCCTCTATCGAGCTTTACTCCTCTCCGCTGAAGGGGACCCCGGGTCCGCTTGTCGAAAGTAGATTAAAATGTTAGAAGGGGTGAGAGATACGTTCGCGCGCGCACTATTTTTTTATTTTTCCCCTTCGAAACGAAGCAATCCTTGAATAACAAAGGAAGAAAGAAAATATATATATATATATTATATTACTTTTAAGTGTCTCACAAACGCACATGGCCCGCCTGGATTTCCGGTGCAGAGTCGACGCGAGAATGAGGAGAACGAATTAACGAGTTTTCTAAGTGCCCCACAGTAGAGCATACACATAGATTTATACGTATATATAAATTAGTGCGAAATTGTGTGCGAGCGTATACGAATGCGTGTATGAGAGAAACCGTGTTGATCTATCGATCCTCTTAAGGTATGATCGCGATATTTCACGTCAGAATCTAAACTCGCGTGTCATTCCCTCGAACGAAACGAGGGCGATGTATAATACACTGACACGCTAATTATACCGACGTTTCATCTGGAGATAAGGTTTAAACGAATATAAATAAAAAAAAACGCAATAAATCACACGCAGCTAAGCTTGCGTATCGCAGTACGTCTCGATCGATTCTTGCCTTCCTTTAATCGCGATGACGATTTTTAAATGACACGTGTATAAATTATAATAATGATCGTGATTATTTTATATAATAATTTCAATCGCTGCTTACACCTATCCTGTATTGTTTAGATTTGGATTACAAAGATAAAAACATTTTGTGATCTTTTTTTTTTTTAGAAGACTGGAGAGGACAAGAGAATATCTCGAAATTGAAAATACAAATAGAAATGAAACTGTATTTTACAGAAATCATCGTATATTTGTTTCTGATGACAAGTTTCAATAATATTGTACATCTCATGCACAATCATTCACTAGCACTAGTTAAATTATTTCCCTACACAAGAGCCTATACAATTTGTGTTAAATTACATAAACGGTGATCGAGCAACGAAGTACCTGATTTTTACGCTGCCTCCCCTCAACCGCGGAAGCAACGCCGAGTGCACGGCATACATTCTAGAAGAGCCATGTGCTTTTTTGTCCACACTCGAAACCTGATTAAATCACTCGGAGAGGATGTCCAATTCATATTTTATAAGCGTAAATATTCTCGGCAAAAAGACCTCGCTCATAATCCTAAAACGAGCATACAGAGCTAATAACGCCAAGCGATCGTTATACATATTACTCTCGACATGAAACAGTACGATAGACTTGCTGCTCCTGAATTATATCCTCTTGCATTTTTCCGTATGTACTAGAGGTACATTTAGGGAGACACTATTAGCGCTATTTATCATTTTATCTTCATTGTTTATTAGATGTAAAACAAAGATAGATGATACAAATAGCGCTGATAGCGCGCTCCTCGAATGCAGCCTAGAAGTGCACACTTTGTACATATACTCTCACTTTGACGGGCTTTGATAAAAGCAAAAAGAAATAATTCGCAAATAAAGCGCGGAAGATTTACAAAAGGAATAAATCTAATTATAATTATTCTGGCTGTTCATTACATAAGTAGTATACATATATGTATATATAAAAAATATATACATTTATGTATATTAATATATGTATATATATATATTACCGATACTAGAAACGCACGATACATTTTCGAATATATACACGTATATAAATCGAGACGAGATTGCCTTGGCGAGGTGAAGCTTAAAAGAGAACGTATTTTACGATCATCCTAAGGCCAATTGCATTTAGCCTTGGTTAACTAAACTAAAATCTTTTCCTTCATATTACAAGTAGAATATATAATCTAAGAATGGCAGCAAATTGCTCACAGTTCGAACTGACGCGGTCTTAGAATCTAAGGCGATAGATAATTATCAACAGAGGGAAGTACATATAATATCTATATATATATAAATCTAACATCCTAAATTAGAGCTTCATTATTTTAAATCTAATTAATTAAATCTAATAAATTTTCACTGTTTAAAGTTTTTCAAAAGTTTCTTTTTCTATCTTGAATTATTTAAGAGAAAGTAAAACTACGATCTGACATAATAAATCACAATAGTATTGAAGCTTTCGTGACGCATTCCTTAATCGCGAAGTTAAATTCCGCTGCGGTAACATCTTTACGTCAACTTACGCTACTTAAGCTTGTATATCTCATCATTGTGTGACCTGTACAAAGTAATTTTATGTGAATCAGAATCTTAATCTGATCAGAACGATATACCCCGGTTTATACATCCGCAAAAGTACGCTCAATCTCGTCGCCGCCAGGTAAACTTTGCCCTCTGGCTTGTCGCTTCTGCTGCCGGAGCGGAAGCGACTGGATGGGAATACGGACATGCCGGTTTCGTGCAAAATGGATGATACTTGCACTGCTGGGCGGGATGCGAGAATACGCAGCCTAGCTTTGTGCAAGACAAACCGAATTTGCATTTGGGATGCTTGTAGGCGCATTTGTCACCAAACTTACATGCCGGGAAGGCACTGCGAAAAAAATAAGACGAGTTAATAAAAATTAAATAAAAGAATGAATATTTTCTAGCATCATATAATCATAGAAAGAAAAGTGTTGTTTGTATTTTACGATGTAATCTTTGGTAAGAATTTTTCATATAATTTTTTAGAATTTCTGAATAATTTTATAACTTTTTACAAAATTTCTCGGATTTTTTATACAATTGAAACATTTTTCAGAAGCGTCAACCAAATTTACACATCTTTTCTAGAATTCTTCATATATATGTATATGAATTCTGAAATATTCTAAGATATTTCATTCTATCATTTCTGATGAAATCTTATAAAATCTGAGAAAAAGTTCAAGTATTTTTTCAGAAATTGTAGAATGAGAATCTTAGAAATTTTAGAATATTTCAGAATTCACTTACATAAAAGATTCTAAAATATAAACTTTCTCATAATTCATACCATAAAAATTCCGAGAAAAATTTTCTCCAGAGATATAATGAATCTCTAGAAAGATCAAAGATATAATGAATCTCTAGAATTACCTGCACATAACAGGGGGATGAAGATACGCGCATTTGTTCCCTAATGTACAATTTGGCCAATATCGACAATTCTCCCTAGATTTGTCTGAAATGGCCGAGGCTGTGGTCTCTACCAGCGGCTTTTTATCCGGGGCTGGAAAGAGCAATCGCATTATTTTACAATAAAATATACTTTTAAGCTCTAAACAAACCCCCAAAAAAAATTTTAATGCTTACGTTTGGTGGCTAATGTCGACGCGTTAGATTTCAGTTGTATGGGACTAGGAGAATGAGATCTATTATATATTATAGGGCTTAATTTTCTCCGTCTACGGGGCATCTCGTCGATCTTATCTACGTTCTCCGTATTGCAGTTCTCGTTGTTTTCCTCTCCGCTCGCTTCCTTTGGACTAGCGTGCTCGCTATCTTCCGCTGAGTCCATTATTCTAAACTTATTTATTTCCAATTCGTCCGCCATTGCCGCCATCGTCGTTGTCGCCATCGTTGTCGTTGCTTCATTGTGCGTCGTCAACAGTGCAAGCTCGTCATCCTCGTTCACCTGCGAGCATGAGGAGGAACATCGTGCGTCTAGAATACGCGTGAGGATTAAAATTCAGAGGGAGGGAATGAGGGAAATGCTTTAGAGGTGGTGGAAGAAATTACCTCCATCTCCAGTCGCTCTTCGTCATCCTCGGAGCTGATTTTCTCTTTCATGAGATTGTTGTTGTATCCGTTCAGAGTAACTAAGAATTTTTGATTGTCGTCACTCCTTTGGAACAACGACATCATGACTCCTATATGCTCGTCCGTTACTGGTTGTGGTACATCTACGGATTATGCGATAATAAGCGAGGAATTAAAATCCCGAAAGGAAGGATGAAAGAGTTAGTCTTTGTATCGCGAAAGAATTCGCATTGAAATCTTTATTTATCTTAAATATACTTTTTACAATTTTTAAATATTTGGAAACTGTTAGTATAAGTTAATATAAGTGTTAATGGAAGATTAAAGGAGTGACGTTTAGTGAGAGAAAGCTTGATTTGTAAATAACACGCTGCGGGTTTGATTTCCATCGTCATCTCATACATATTTTTATAGGAGACTAACTGAATAAAATTTAAGAATAGAACTAATTTTAGCTTGTTCGGGTACTCAATAAATAATAGTATAAGATCGATAAATAAAGTTTCCAAAATGAAAGAGTACAAATAGGATACGAGACAGATTCTGTAACTCTTTCAAACTGTTACAAAAAGACGTCTCCACGAAGATGGCACTTACAAGGCTCGTGCTCGACGTCTTCCACATCCAGATGATCTATTGTATTTAATTCGACTTGAATCTTTTCCATCACCAGTCTCTTACTAGAATTAAAATGTACCGACAAGTTTTGACTTACATCACGAGCCGGGGCAGGTTTAAGACGCTTTAAGACTGGCTTCTTGTCCTAACAAAATTGAGCCTTCCATGAAAAAACGTTCTTTGCTCTCCGACGTTTAATACATTTATTTTACAGATATATGTACATTAAAGAATATCGGCATTTATCGCCCTCGGTGTTACAAAGTTACAAAGAATCGTTGCTTGATTTACAATGTTTAGTCGATTTACAATATATTAATTGAATTGAAACTTACGAATAGAGGTTCCGGATTCTTCTGTGTGACAACCGACTGATTTGCCTCCGCGACAGCTCGTAACAAAAGCGACTGTGTGGCGCGTTTCTGTGTTGGTTGCAGCGGCTTCAAAGGTCTTGGCGTGACAATTACTTTGCTCGGTAACCTCGTATCATCGATATCCTCGTCTATGTCGCTGGACGTCCTTTTGTCCATCTTATCCTGAGATTTCGCGCCTCCGTGTCCTGGGTAGCCGATATTTTGAATCGCACTGAACAGAACATTATTCGACGTTTTTATACGTCTCCTCTCGGTTCTCGTAACAGTGGCGGATACAGGTCTGTTTACAGCGACTATGTGTGATTTCACAGGTCCGGTCAGCTGTTCGTCGTTATCCGCTTCGTCTTCATCTTCGGTTTCCTTCCCCTCCTCTTCCTCGTGTCTCTCAGCACCGGGATTCAGAGAAACTACAGATCTGTCGTTTTCGCTGCTGCGAAGCTGTCTTTGTTTATGCAACGGCCTGAAATTACTCTTTAACGGACCGAGCCTGTCCTTGATATTTTTGTTGTTGTTTCCCGCTTGATCCAAGCTCTTTGGATTGTTCCTATAATCTATTGCCTCTTGCGATTTTGTGGACTGTCTTTGGACTTTACTATTGATACCCAGCCGGTCCTTAATAGTGCATGCAGACTTTTTTGCGGACGCGTCCGTTTTGGAACTCGAATTTAAATTCTTCTCCCTGGACTCCACATTTCTGCTCAGTCTCTCGCTCTTGCTACTCTCTATCCGACCCCTCACATCGTTGACTTTGTTCATAGTCTCGTGATGCCGCGTGTCGCCGTCACGATTCCGTCTGGAACCCCGATCGTCCATCTCGAAGCTTCTGCCTTTTCCGCTACGTCCATTGTCATAGCGATGCGACTTCTCGAACCGCTTCTCCAACGGACGGTAGCGGCCGTTGCCTTCCCTCTCTCTGTATGTTTCGAATTTCTTCCGTGGAGAGACTATGCCAAGCCGGGTCTTCACAGACACAACCGACACGATCTTTGGCTTGTTCACGCAGGATTTAAGCTTCTTTGAATCCGGGGATGACGTATCTTCCTTTTCCAGGGTTGGGTAGTAACTTAAAGTTAAAAGTTAAAAAAAAGTTAAAAAAGTTAATGACTTTTAACTTAACTCAGTTAATTTTAAATACATTAATTTTTAACTTGATTTAGAGAGAGAGAGAGTTACTTTATTAACTTTTTTAAATTAAAAATTTTTCTATCCCTCTTAATGCTATAATAATAATTTTTTTTATAAAATCTTAAAGAATCTCATTAGAGAATTAATTTAGAAAAAGTTCAATGATTTTATGATTAGAGACTCTATAATAAGAATTTTGAAAGCCTATACCGGTCGAAGCTAGATCTTTAACGCTTTTTAAATAATTCAATGTGAATTATATATATACTATATATGTACTTGCATATATAATATATTTGTAGTCCTTCAAACTGCGCGCCGAATTGGTTTTCCGGACTTATAAACGCAATTAAACTATTGGAATAATATCACGAATTAAATTGACAAGCAATTCTTAAATAATTTGAATTTTCGACCGGTATAGGCTTTCAAATTTCTGTTATTAATTGTGTTTCTCACATGGTATGGTCTAAAAATAAGATATTCTTATTGTTTAAATTAGTCTATAATAAGAGTCACATCATATGGTAGCCAGTTTTTATTGGCTTGCTAGGTTTTGTCAATTTCCGCATATTTGAATCACACGTTTAGATATCATAAATATATTATATTTCAACAATATAAATATGAAATGAGCCTTAGATAAAGAATTGTTGTAAAACAGTGCTGTACATCCACCGATTTTCTAAATTTTTACGTATATCTTTTGTAACAAATATCTAGTCAATGTAGTCGTAAACATGCGTAAGCAGTCATTTCAGACCTCAAAAGAAGTTAGATAAAGGTTAAAGAAAGAAAGATAATGCAAATATATACTCTTCTCTCTCGCAAGATTTTGACAAAAACACCTTATGTTGTGATTCTTATTATATATAAGTAACTTACATGCGAATAAAAAAATTAAATTTACCTAATAATCTATATTGTAAGTGTTATTTAAAGTAATCTCATTTCACAAGAAAAATTAGGACATTCTGATCTCAAAAATTTTTTTCAAAATTAACTTTTTTTTAAACTTAAGTTAATTCAATCTTAACCTAATTTTTATTAAGCTAAATTTTTATTCCTTCAACTCTTAACTTAATTTTATTAATTGTATAAGCCATTAACTTTAACTTAATTTAGTTTTAAAAAAACATTAACTTACCCAACCCTGTCCTTTTCTTCCTCGGATGGCTTCGGCCGCTTCGCCTCGTTACTCCTTTTCTCCGTGCTGTCGTGACGACTACTCGACGTCTCCAATGATCTCTTCAAACTTTTATCCGGCGCCTCGCTCTCTTTTGGATCGCCATACGAATTTGTAGTCTTTGTAGTGGGATTCTCAGGCGCGCCAGAGATATCCTTTGTATTCTCGTCGCGCTCGGAACTCTGCTGCGGCTTCCTCAAGGAGGCAGAGTCTTGATAAGATCCGCTGCCATGTGTTGACGACGTTTCGTCTGTTCTACTTTTGCTGTGCACACTTTTCACGCTTCTTTCCGCGCTCTTGCTGTGACTTCGCTCTGGATTTGGATTAGGTACAGAAGATTTTGTAGCCTGTTGTTTCTGCACCGGTGATTGCTTGTCGCTCTTCGTACTTTTATCCGGGAATTTCTCGACAGCCGAGGACGACTGCTCCGTTGCCTGATCCTCTAGGAACGAAGTCGCGGATATCTTCTTCTTCTTCCTCTCTTCCTCTTGCTTCACCACTACGGTAGGCACAAACTCGCGAGACGATTTCTTCTTGGCTACAGTGACTTTCTGCAGTTTCTTTAGCACCTGATCGTGCAGCCAATCCACGAATACAGTGGTGCAGCCCTCCAGGAACAGATTCAAGTCATTATGCATCTGCTGACGAGATTTCTTGTTCACCACCATTACCAATATGTAATCAGGTAGCTCTTCATCATAGTGGACTCCCAATTCCATAAGCTTGGCGCGAATGGCGCTCTGAAAATTAAGACAAATTAAAAACAATTAAGAAAAATTAAAACAAAACTCGCTTAGTGAAAACTATAAAACGCATTCATTTTCTAGATTTCTGCCTTTTACAATTAAAGAGTGTACAAAAATTAGACCCCATAAACAATTTATTACATTATACTACATGTTTCAATTGCTTTTTTCTAACACTTCTTTACTTACCTGACTTTTGAACATTTGTATATTTTCCCTAACGCGTTTACGAATTCTAATAAATCTTTAGAGAGGGATTTAGACAGAGCGAAGGGAATCTATTTTTTAAATCTTACAACTTTTCTTTGAGTAAGATTTATTAAATTCATTGAATTTTTTGCCTCAAAATATGATACAGTAAGCTTCAGCGTCACGTATAATGGCTTCCCGTCTTGTAAAGGTAAAAGTTAACATTCCTAAGATTATTGTGATAAGATTATTTCTAGGTCTGTCGCGTTGCTTAAATCCCCCAAAAAATTTGCACTTAAAATGAAATAAATACATACAATTGGACATTGGAGAAAGAAAATGCAAAGATGCTAACAATAAGTGCAAAAAGTCCAAATAACACGAACAGACCTTCTGACATTTATATATAAATTCTAAAGTTCCCTTTAAATTATTCTGAGAATTATTCTACTGCTCTGAGTTTTCTTCTTCTTTTTAATCAAGTAGCACATCCGATCCCCAAAAAAGAATTCAATCCAACCAAAATATTGTAATTGACTTAGGAATGTCAAATAATGTACTGAGTACACTAGGCAACAGCATTCAGTCGGTCAAGTTATGGAAGTCACAGTAGAGTTTAATGAACGACCAATTGTTCTGATTCAATTTATAAGCCAGTGATTTGATTGCCTTAAGAAATAATTCAGAGGCTTAGATACTTTGGTGGTCATTCAACAAGCTTATATTGTCTAATCCATTTCTCTAAAAACTGTGTGCAAAAATTTTTATATCGTAATTGGTTTTTATAGGGATTGATTTTTAATATACCATACAATTAGATGTAAATAATTTCATTCGTCAAGTATAATAATACTTTTTGAGAGACATAATAGTTGCTTCTCTAATACCCTTGTATCTTTTTCCAAGAAGACAGAAGTAACTTGTAAATAATTCCATTCATCAAATATGTTTTAGAAGCATTATAGTGATTTTTTAAAGGTACGTTGTATCTTTTTCCAAAAAGAAGACAGAAGTAACTTATAATTTATAAATAATTCATCAAATATATCTTAGAAGCGTTACAATGATTTCTCAAAAATGCTCTTCTATCTTTTCCAAGAAAGAAGAGAGGCAGAAGTAATTTGCAAATACAATAATTCCATTCGTCACGTACGTCTTTCTTAGACGCATTAGTTTCTTGAAGTTACCCTTGTATCTTTTTTTTTTTTTTTTTTAAAGGCAGAAGTAGCTTCCAATCATTTCTACAGCCTAGACTTCTGTATGCACAGAGAGACAGAAATTAACGCTACATAAATAAATAAAGTAAACTTAATAATAGAGCTGGGGTGCGCCTGGATTTCTAAAACAGCGGATTTTGTGACATGCGAAGGACACACGTCGTTTTCAAACCTTCACGTCTCTCTGCGAGGAACTAGACGATTACATAACAATCAGGGTAGTATCGACGTACGGGATCAAATGTCACGTCTGGGTCTTCATGCAACGGGATGATTGGACAATCTTATGCTAATAGAATCTCCGCGTGCGCTAAGGCACGCGTTCCATGACACTCACCCGGAGCTGATTCGTGACTTCGACGCCACGCGTGTCCATGATCGCGAGATGATCGCTGGATCTTCACCGAAGAAACGAGCGTAAACCAACGTCCTTGTCGCCGCTTGTCGTTGACCGGCCGAATCGATGAGCCGATGTAATCACGAGTCGGCGTATCACGGAACGAAAACATTCTCCGCCATGACGGCCATGACGGACGTACGAACGAAACGTCTCGCTCTCACGGTGCGTGAAACGAGTCTAAACTAGATGGGCGACCGGCAAACCAGTTCTGCCAGTGTCGCGGTTTTCTAAAGCCCGTATCAGACTACCGACTCTGCAAGCCGACCCGACTGCCAACTCTGACTATCGATCAATAATGGACCAATCACAATAAGACTGATTCAATGTGATTGGTCCATTATTGATCAACAGCCAGAGTCGGTAATCTGATACGGGCTTTACGGGTAATACGTTGTCTACAATGGCAGTATCAGTAATGAATGAGACTGTAATGCGTGGTCTACAATATGCGGAATAAGCTTGGTTTAAGAAGTAAGAGTAAGAAATTGACCAATCACAGTCGAATGTGAGAAGAATAATCGACTGTGATTGGTCAATTTCTTATTCTTACTTCTTAAACCAAGCTTACTACGTGTATTGTAGACGGGCCAATGCGGGGTCTACAATAGAAGTCGTAGCAGTCGTAGGGTCTCAAGTCGTAAAAAATTGACCAATCACAGTCGAATATGAGAAGAATAATCAACTGTGATTGGTCAATTTTCTACGACTTAAGACCTTACGACCGCTACGACTTCTATTGTAGGCCTCTCATAATGGCGCGGTCCCATGGTGCGGAACGTATACGCAATGCGGAATTGGCGAAATGATGTCCGTCCAATCGCAAGCATTCTGTCAATTGCGCTCCGCCGATATGTCTTTTCTAAACCAATCACGAGCGTTCTGCCAATTCCGCATCATGGGACCGCACCATAAGGACGCGTTTACACCTTGACGGAAAGCAGGCCAATTACAACTCGTGCTGGTAGTAAGTAATACAAAAAAAGCCGAAATTGTCGAATACCAGCGCGAGTTCTGATTGGCTGCTGCTTTTCCGCTTTCTGCTTTTCCGTCAAGGTGTGAACACGCCCTAAGAGTAAGAAATTAACCAATCACAGTTGAATGTAAGAAGAATAATCGATTGTGATTGGTTAATTTCTTACTCTTACAGCCTCATCCATTACTGATACTGCCATTAGATCTGTTCGCGTTGCATGAAATTCCCAAATATTTTTGCACTTAAAATGAGATAGATATATATTTGGCCTTGAAAAGAGAGAAAGCGAAGATGCCGAATGCCAAAAGTGCAAGCAACGCGAACAGACCTATTGTAGACGACGCATAAATGTTAAACAAGGACAAATGATGAATCCGAGGCATCGGAGGCATCTGAGCGACATTTCAGAACGCAGCCTACATACGACCAGATAGAGATCCTCTAATCAGAGTCGCGACATCAGACAGCCAGTTTTGATTGGTACGCCATTTTTCAGCAATTCCCGCCTATATTCGAATGTCTATATTGTAGAAATGGGTGATCGATCGCGTATCGATCAAATATCTCGTTTACGTGCAAAGGATATAGAGGCACTATCAAACGATATAATTACTTTACATAAGTACATACCAATGGAATTTTCTCGTCTTACACGTGGTTTAAATGAAGTTGACCGATGGAAAGCAATAGAGTTAAGATTATTTCTTCTGTATTTTGGATCTATAGTTTTATGAAAAATTTGTCGTACGACAAATATAATATTAACCTAAAAAAATCAACAAAAATTTCTCTTTTCCGTGAAAAGGAATGTGGGGTCTACAATAAAAGTCGTAGTGGTCGCAGCGTCTTAAGTAATAGAAAATTAACCAATCACAGTCCGATATGAGAAGAATAATCGACTATGATTGATTAATTTTCTACGACTTAACAGAAGGCAAGAAAGAATTTTGATTGGTTGATTTACTTATACCTTATGCGTTATACAAAGGTTTGTGCGGTCTTAATCAGATATGTATGTAAATTCTGAAATATTCTAAGTTTCATACAAAAAATGTGAAAAATTTTTTTAAAAGTTACAAAATTATATGGAAAATTTGATCATGTGAAAAATTCTTTTATTTATGTATAATTTTATATAATTTTTATTTCTTAGAATATTTCAGAATTCACGTATCCGATTAAAGAAAGTTGCTTTTTCTGCGGAACGCAGCCATTCTTAAATTATTTCGCTTACTTCATTCCAAAAAAATATTCGAGAGAAACAACTGTATCAAAATTAATATGAAGTGTCATACTAACAAAGTGATTTAGTAGTTAGAATTTAAATGACTTGTAAAGTTAATGTGTTAAAGATTTTTAAAGAAACACATCGTGAAGAAAGATTAAAGTCGCAAACTGAAAACGCAATTTAAATTATTTATAATTAAAGAATCATTAGATACCTTTACAAGTATAAATTTAGATGTTAAAAGTTCATACTAAAATACATATATACTATAAAATGTGTGATATCATAACAAAATTATCTTTTTAAGAAAAAATAAAATAAAGGCGCCCAGTACGCGTGCTATTCACAGAAAAAATCGTAACATAAATTATATATATATATATATATATATAT
>NW_017257670.1:1736-2015 GCF_001594055.1 Mycetomoellerius zeteki | reverse complement strand
GTATTTAGCGCAAATTGTTTCAATGCAATATTAAGAAAATTTGCGTGTATCTTTATGTAAAGAATGTAAGAATATTATCAACCTTTATTTAAATATGAATCATTAAAAAGAATAATGAAAATTGAGACATAACGTTGAAAATCAAAAATATCGCCCACGCGAACAATTACAAATTACGTTTTCATTGAATAAACCGTGAATATTTTTTCATACGCGACGGTTGGATGTCCGAACGGCGAGCAGCGAGGGGGGGCCGAGCGCCAGCGGAATAACGAGGAG
>NW_017257670.1:0-870 GCF_001594055.1 Mycetomoellerius zeteki | reverse complement strand
GAGACGGCACGGGGTGGCACGCGGCGCGTCACACGGTGCGTCACACGGTGCGTCACACGGCGCGTCACGCGAACGTCACGTGGCGAGTCACGTTTACGCGCAGTTACCGCGCAGTCATTCATTCCCTTACCGATGCTCGTACAGGCAAGTGGCCGTGTCGCGTGCCACTCTTCTTCACACTTTCCGATGCTCGTACAGGCAGGTAGCCGTGTCGCGTGCCGCTCTTCTTCACATTTCTTTTTGAAATCTTATCGCGAAGAATGCGAAATATAAAACGAAACGTAGTACTTTAAACGTAATACTCAGTATACGATTTCTAACTTGCACGTTAAATTCAAATTATTTACAAAAGGATCGACATTACAATCGTATCACGGAACAGATATTTCGTACGGTTTATTTAGTTTTGGAATAAAAATGCGATGGAAAAATAGAATTTATTGCTATTTTTATATAATTACGGACGACAATTAGTTTTGTTTAGCATAAAATTTTTTTCTCGCTCGAATATAAGTCTCGGTTATTCTTCGAACGGTATCACATGAGCCATAAAAAAACAACGTTAATAAATACTCTCATGCAAATAAAGCAATGCGATTCTTACTTTCACAATTGATATAGTTTGCGTAATTAATAATTTAATTAATTTTTCATTTTCGTGCATCATTCGTGATATGATTCGTATAAACAATTGAGCGTAACTTTAAAACTATTTGTCTTGATAATAAAAGAAATATTTCTCTTTTCTATTAATCTCTAGCCCATTGACTCTAATCATACAGACATCGTAATAAGAGATTCAGCCCTTTTATCTCTGAATTTATTTCACAATGGTGATGAATTGATATTCATTTCTAAACGTTAACCGAT
>NW_017257669.1:15858-16780 GCF_001594055.1 Mycetomoellerius zeteki | reverse complement strand
GTGATATGGATTATATTAACAGATAATAAGGTATATACACACACCTTAACCTTCTTTGTCGGCTCATATTAGCATGTTTCAACAATTATTTCATCCCTTTCTTAATTTTACTAAATATTTTCTTACTAAAAATAATGCTAGTAACAGCACTATCTTAATGACGATAAAACTCCAGTATAATATGATATATAAATATAGATAAATGATTATTTTAAATCGAAATTATAAAAATAAATAAATTCAAATTTTGTACAAATCGTTTGCTTATTTTTTATGAATATTTTTATAAAAATGCCGTTACGAATATATATAATGTAATTCTCTAACTATTGTATGGTTATTTTAAAAATCATTTCCAGGTATTGGTATTATATTGTAAGTGATCTAGAAGATTTGGAATTCACACCCTCCTGTGTGAAAAAAAACTGTTGGTATTTGATGGATAGTTTGACTTTTCTTTGCGGATAGATCTTATGAATTTTATGTGGATTCAGTATACATTAAGTTCGCTTTCAGTTATAAAGATTGTTTCTCTTTGTATCGGACACTAACTAGCGTACCATAAGGTCAAGGTAAATTTATTAAACTTCATTAGATGAATTTCAGTAAATTTTATTAGTACAAGGTAACAATTAAAAGCAAATTTATTTATTGTTAAAATTTATTTATCGTTAATATTTCATTCCGTTTATCAATATTTATTCAATAACCATTAGTTCAATAAAATTTGTGTTATCATACATATATCTTCAACGTTTTCGTGTAATCTCGCATTATTAAATATTTTTAATTATGATACTATATAATAATATTTTTATTATATTTTGTACACAGCATTTTTAATTGTATCTTGTTGAATATACCAGAATTACTCGTTAATTGGATAAATTTTTCTTATTAACAATACC
Source organism: Mycetomoellerius zeteki (assembly GCF_001594055.1). Lineage (NCBI taxonomy): Eukaryota > Metazoa > Arthropoda > Insecta > Hymenoptera > Formicidae > Mycetomoellerius > Mycetomoellerius zeteki. The sequence continues at coordinate 15,872 of NW_017257669.1, read as the reverse complement.
CGCAAAATATCTTG
>NW_017257669.1:10656-11683 GCF_001594055.1 Mycetomoellerius zeteki | reverse complement strand
ATAACTTAGGATCCAGATAGTAAACCGTCACATTTGTCGTATTATTTTTAAACGTGATTTAGAAAAATCCGTAATTTCTTCATAATTTTGTTATCATTTTGAAAATATATTTAAACATTCTTAATTCTTCGTCTCTACATTTAATCGACTATAGCACGTATTCAAATTAAAATTTTTTCCATCGTATAGCTTTAAGGGGATCGTAAAGACGAATAGTCATATTGTAAATAGCACTTTCACGCAATTTACATGTAATCGATACATCACTACATACTACTTCATCGATATCTCACGCACACGTAAATTTTCATATAATAATAATGTTCTAATTGTTCGTCCAATTTTGAGAATTCCACATTGCTTTTTCGTGCAAACTACTAGTCTGTGGATTATTATTTCATAAATATATTATAGATTGTACAGCTTTTATATGAAGCAAATGTTGTTATGACGTAACAGTTCTGGAGCACCATATTGGACTAAGAAATAATAAAAAAAATCTCAATTTCCAAAATTTTTGTCGTTCTGAGCATTAAGACTCTACATCGCAGATGAGTATTAACGCGTATTCTTTAATCCTAGAAAAAAATTATCGAAACAGTAACAGAGAAAAAAGTAATTGTAATTCAAAGATTACATGCGTTTCGGTAATACGGATGATTTTATGATTCATTTGTTTCTTAAGGGACTCGCCCTCCCCCTGCTCAAGGGCGAAACAACTTTTCACATTATGATTGCATGAACGTGTTTACTTATACTCTACAACATTTGTTGAATAATTTGTTGAAATTACTTATTTTATTTTTTCTATTTCATCATATTCGAACTTAGCTACTTTTTTATTATTATATATTATTTTCGTTTTGAAAGCAGAGAATTTGTATTGTAAAGAAGAGAAAATGTGTTTTAAAGGAGTGAATTTGTGTTTTAAAGCAGATAATTTGTCCGCTTTATTCCTTTTGAAAAAGAAACGAAAAGTTAAGCATACGTTTATATTATCAATTTTATCTGATAATATCTTTTTAAG
>NW_017257669.1:9432-10618 GCF_001594055.1 Mycetomoellerius zeteki | reverse complement strand
GTCATTTAGGATCACGACCTTGACAATATATAATATGTCAAGAATATTGAAATCGGCGAAAGATCGCTCATTTTTTCAAGTTTTATCACAAAAATACCTAGGCCTAATAATTTTGTTAAACAAACAAGTATATGTTTTTTTTACACCAGATATATCACATTATTCTATTCATAAAGGTATTAGGATATTACTATTATCAAAAAATTAATGGCTTATGAGGCATTTAATGTGTCATGTCAATTATGCCAGAGAAATATTTCTATAATATTTCGTAAGTTATTGGTTTTCTTCTATTTGTAACTTAATACTTTGATATGCAGAATGATTATAGAGAAATCATATTACATAAAAAATCATATGGTTCCATTTTAAAAAGCGCAGATAAACATTACATCTGTTTCATTGCGTTCCTCATCGTATTTCTATCTAGAAAAGAATAACGTGATCATAATAGGCCTCTCGATGCAGTTGCACTTTCACAGAAAATATTTTTTAAATACTTTTTGGAATATGTCGATGTGAAAGTTAGATTGAGACATTCTGTATACCTATATACTTACATGCGAGTGCATGTGTGTACACAGTAATTCTGTTAAATAATTATTACATTATAATCCATATATATTAATTGTGATCCTTAGCTCCTGTTATCCGCTGATGTACTAAGATGGATCTATTTTGTCTTTTGTAATCTACACTACTTTCGAACAGATCAGAATAGAGTGTATGTAAGAGATCATTGACTCGATGAAGTCTGGAACTTGTGTATCTGAATTGAATGAGAAAGACTTAGTTATGCCTTTAAATAACATTATGACATATGCGTTATATGTATATGCATATTCTAATTGCGTTAATAAGTAATCAGAAGTCAGACTAAATTAGAATTTTTTTATTTACTTTTACGTTTCAATATAATATTTTATATATGAGTAGAAGATTTTCAAAATGTGTTTGCTCCAATATTTTCAATTCAGTTGTTTTAATATACAGGGTGTCTCAAAAAAACGGATCGAAACACAATGGGGACGTAGATTGGATTAAGGGGAACAAAACAGTTTTGTACCATTTTGCAGTTGACGCAATATTTAATGAGATATTAACGTTTAAAGATAGGCGAATACAAGCGTCCGACCAACCTACTGCTCAAGCGCTATCCTTCTCCTCCCCATGCGCGCCGTTCTGA
>NW_017257669.1:8250-9251 GCF_001594055.1 Mycetomoellerius zeteki | reverse complement strand
CCCCTCGCGGCCCGCCCGCGCCGCCCGGCCGGCGCGTCATGCGATCGGTGGGGATGGTAGGCCGTCCTGCCGACAGCAGTATATGAGCAGTAGGCTGGTCGGACGCTTGTATTCGCCTATCTTTAAACGTTAATATCTCGTTAAATATTGCGTCAACTGCAAAATGGTACAAAACTGTTTTGTTCCTCTTGATCCAATCTACGTCCCCATTGTGTTTCGATCCGTTTTTTTTTAGACACCCTGTATAATTTCAGAAAACGAAAAAGGAAGCCACCAGAAAACTACGCGCCTTACAGAAAATAACAATTTGTCAATCAGTAAACTGAGAAATGTTAAACGAAATAGCTAAACAACAATTGTTAAAAACTAAAAACATTAAATAACTGTATTTTGTTTGTTTTTAGTTAAAGGACCATGCCATTCTTTCTTTTTTTTTCGAAGACATTTTTCAGGCAGAATATCCGTGGAAGTATCCGTTATCCGGTTGGATAACTGCCCTTCCGCACATCAAATAACGTCTTAAAAGTTAGCGGAACAAAATGAGCGGAATCGATTCTAACTAACATTTTTATTTGTTGCTAAAAAGTTGCCAAAGAAAAAAATTTGTTGCTCTGTCGGTTTATTTAAAAAAACGATGTTTCTCCAAAAAAAAGGAAGATTCAGTCCCCCTGCTATACCTACAACAAAGCCAATCTACGCAGAAATAACGTAGGAATTTGTTGCTAATTTGTTGCTAATTTGTTGCTGCCGAAATATCATTTTTTTTCATACTTTACATACATAAAAAAGTGTAAATAACAACGAGAAGCCTCAGCGTGCGGGCGGAAGAAGAGTAAAGTACCAGTAAAAGATTTGTTGCTCGCTTAAAATTGGTACTGCGATGTCGTCCGAATTAGTTGCTCTCGAAATATGCAATTTAGCAATTTGTTGCTTGCAAAATAAATATAAATAACCACGTAAAACCTCAGCGTGCTGGCGGAACAAGAGTGAAGTATCAGTAA
>NW_017257669.1:0-8030 GCF_001594055.1 Mycetomoellerius zeteki | reverse complement strand
CAATTTGTTTGCGTTCTGTTAGCAAGGACAAGATATTTGGATACTTCTTTTGCAATATTTGTCTCAGATCAAGGTCAATTTTATTCAAAGACATATGTGCACAGAGAACAGAATGATCAGATGATGATAATGAACTGGCACTTGTTTCAGGTACACTTATTATTTCATCAATATTGTTACTGGAAACAACAGAACCATGTAAATCGAACTCGAATAATACTTCGTCTTGTAATGACTTATATTCAGCTAATAGCTTTGCAAATTTTAATCGTGGACCGGCTAGTGGAATAAGAATCTTCATTACATCCATGTCTAACAATTTAAATGATTCTCCATCAATTTGTTCTCCTGTTAAGAGAATCTAATTTAAGAATATTATATAATTAACATTTTTTATTATTATAATTAAAACATTTCACTTAATTTACTATAATACATTATGTCACACTACTGATACAATTAATCTGATAACGTTATATTATTCGGAAACGTTTACAATACAAAAAAAATTCCTCATAATAGTAATATCAAAGAAGCTATTAACTGCTTTAGTACGATATATAATATATAAAATATCAACACTGTTAAGTATATTTTGACACTTACGACGAAAATTATCTATAAAATCTTCAAATCTCCATTCTTTAAGTTTCGTAGCTACGATGTCATTCATGGTGCTGACCTTAGCTATTATCTGCGAAACAATTTGAATGAAAAGAATCACACAATAAGAGCGCGGGCATACAGGCCATTATGACGTCTCAAATCAAGCGCTGTATCCGTTCACACAACATAAACGCAAACTTGTTCATACAGGTTGACGCTTGGCTTGTTACGCGATAAAGCGACATGAGCATGTTATAACGAATATTATATATTCGTTGGCATAATATAAAGAATGCGAATAGAATATTTTTAGGATGCAAATAGATTCATGTTAGGTTAAGTTATGAGACCCAGAGAACAATAGTCGAAAATGCGGACATAAGACATCTTAAAAATGTCCTTAAGACGTCTTTAAAATGTCTTATGTCTGCATTTTTGGTATATATTGTTCTGTGGGTACATCTTTAATGTATCGTCTCATGTCGTTTTCGTTGGTCGTAGTCAATAAAGAAAATTTATTTTTACATACCTACTTTATAAAGAGAAATAACACTTCTTTCTTCTTTTCTCTTTGAATTTCTATTTACTAGAAATTACTATCAGAAAAAGTACTTTCCTTAGACAATCTTTGTTTACACAACATGTTTATTTGGCGGTATTTCTTACACGGTAGCTGTGTTTATTATGTGTTTATTATCAAAAGTAGTTTCACGGTAGTTCACGATGCTTTATCGGTATTCGTATTTTATAAGTTCTTGGACACACAATGATGCCAAAAGAAAACGCAATACCAGGAAGAAGAAATATACATATTACATCATGTGCGTTCAGCGCCGCGTTGAGTGGTTATGCGCGTGTCTCCCGGGGAGGCCCTCCCCTATATTCTTCTTTTGACACACTTTTATTCAAACTTTAAGCAATTTAACCACAGAAATGAGTTGATTGAATAACCACAGAGATGTAATTATTTTTAAAGTAATGTTTTGTGTTACAGTAGTCAATTTTGGCACATGTGTAAATTAGAAATAACGAAATGTGACTTAACTCAAGAAATTTGTTTAAATTTGATTCTTTCAAATTTAACAGTGTAGGGACTATTTATACAGCTAACAATTATTCTTAGTGGATTCCCTTCTTTGTGAATCTTTGGCAACCCATAGGATCTCGGTACTGTACCGTCCGAAACGGTACAGTATAAAATACAACAACTACAATAAAATTATAATAAAATGATATAGCTATTATGAAAAGTGAAAAAGTAAAAATAGAATGATGTGTTAAAGACAGACTGAATCATAAAACAAGAGATCTCTAAAATTAGAATGACGCCATTACATTATAAAACTGAAATTTTTATAATTTAATATCTTATATGCAATACTGACGGTTTAGATGTACTAATCAAGATTATTACGGTTGAATTTCAAATTGTTTGCTGACAACTAACCACGTCAAAATCTTGAGAATAACTAAGGCTTAAGGTGAACATACGTATATTTATACAAATATATACATATATATATATATAATAAGAATCTTCTTTTAGAGAGGCCGCATATGTGAGAACACAATCAATACTAGAAAATTAAATGCCTATAACGGTTGAAACTTTAATGCTTAAATAATTTAATGTGAATTATATATATACAGAGTGTCTTAGATCACCCGTCAACCCTTCTTATCTCTGCAGGATAAGATCCAATCAAAAATATTTTTTATCCAATAAAAAAATCCATTTATTGATCATATCAGTTTGACCTTGAGTGGTTTTGCTAAGGTCAGATCAAGGTCACACACGCACACACACGCACACGCGCGCGCGCACACGCACGCACGCACGCACTCACGCACGCACGCACGCGCGCGCGCACACACACACACACACACACACACACACACACACACACACACACACAAAAGGTGTAAATCCAATCGGGCAACCTCCACGCGGTACATCTTGGGTATGTATAATGCTAATGCCGGCGGTACTGTAACTTTAATCTTCATAATTCGAGATTTACTTAATCAAAAGATACTTTATTATAGGGTTTTAGAAAACTCTTGACATCGGCTATTTGATTCTTGAATAAAAAGTAGGATGTTTCATTAAAAAAAATCGATGTGACCTTGATCTGACTTGGGCAAAGTCACTCAAACTGATATGATCAATAAATAGATCTTTTTGAACCCCACAACTTTGGTCTGAACATATTTTTGATTGGATCTTATCCTGCGGAGATAAAAAGGATAGACAGGTGGTCTGAGACACCCTGTATATACCGGGTGTTAGTTAAGTATGTTGCCATACTCAGTAGAGCGATTCTTTGGTTTGTTTCAAGTAAAAAAAGTCCATATAAACATGTGTCCTAAACGGCTTAGTTTTCGAAACAAAAAAATTTAAACGTATAGTAATAATCTGTTTATTTGAAAGAAATACAGCTTAAACTAATCAAAAACTAGTCAAAAACAGAAAAAAAAGACAAAAAAAACAGGCTTCAGTTCTTCTGATGAAATAAAACAATTAGATGAATTGTTGAAAATGTCCACCTTGCGCCATGATACATCTATCGAGCCTTCTTCTCAAAGATTGTTCTCAAAGACGTACACGCTCAAAGATCAGAACTGAAATCTATTTTTGATTTTATGACTTTGACTTTATCACTTTGTTTATGATTGTGCGAATGGTAACTCACGTGAAGCAAGGCATATTTATGCAGGAAGATATCTCCAACGCAATTTACTGTTTCGTCAAACATTTGCAAACATTCACCTGTATTTCGGAAACTAAGCCGTTTAGGATACATGTTTATATGGACTTTTTTATTTGAAATAAACCAAAGAATCGCTCTGATGAGTATGGCAACATACTTAACTAACACCTTGTATATAATATATGTATATGCATAAGTATATACAATATTCAATCGAACTGTGCGCCAACAATTTTAATAAATTTACGTCCTTGTTGGAATTAAGATAGTACATTCGCGAATTGAAAATAGAATTTCTTGAAATTGAAGTTATATTCATATTGCATAATATATATTAGAATGTCTATAAGACATTTTTTTAACAACATAGTTTTGTTAAAAAGATAACTAAAAAAAGACATCTTTTCGTCATCTTTCTATGGTTGTTATTTTTGCAAAGCAAAAAGTCAACTAAAAGATATCTTTTCGTATTGCTGAAAAGACAACATGAAAAAGATATCTTTCCGTTATTTTGGTATTTTTTATCACTCATTCGCAAGCAGTACGCGGGATCGCCACTAGACAGATGTGGTGGAGTTCAGTTTCTCCACCAGTTTGAAAATCATACAAGATAGAAAGGTGCAGCATTATGAGAAATTTTACTTGTGTTCTAATGAATACTGATAAAATATTTTTTTTAAATCGAGTCCTCCAGAGGAGAGACTATGATGAAAGATAGTGGCTCTTGCATATAGGACGGCAAACATTGCAGGACCCAGAAATGGGATGTATATTGTCAGTCATGCAATTTCATTTCGTTTTGTAAAAATTAATTTAGAAATTCGATGTTGTTAAACGTTATATGTGCTAAAATATAAAAACTAAAAGAAGTCTTGAAGAGGACTAAAAGATATCCAAAGAAGTCATCTTTTAGTTATCATATGGGTAAGGCTATAAGATGACTAGCAGTGCGACATCTGTCGTCTTTTAGTCATCTTTTCGTCGAATACATTCTTTAACTGAAAGATATCTTTATAACAATTTAGTCATCTTTTAGACGACTTTGGGAAAGTAACGCAATTTTGTAATAACGTTTTGAATAATGTTTTGAAGGAGAATTAAATAACTACTACTTTGATTGGAAAGGAAAATGTCTTTGAACGAATTGCAATATAAAAATTTCATATAAGAAGAATTAAAATCATTTGGATCGGAATAGGAAGATCCTTCAAGAAGAATACAAAGATACATACTTAGGTTTCATTGTACAAAAGTTAAAGACAGTACCACTTGGATTATATTCTTTATTTGGTATGATTGGTATGGAATTTAACTTGGCGCCAGTTGTTGATATCAAATCTTTTATATGAATGATACATATCAGAATTAATATTATTTATTTAATTTGGTATGGGATTTAACTTCGCGCCAATTGTTGATATGAAATCTTTTATATGAATGATATGTAAAATTTTGTGGAATTTAACTTGGCGCCAGATGTTGATATCAAATCTTTTATACAAATGACACATATAATTAGAGTTAAGTAAATAACAAAGATAGTACCACTTGTGTTTTACTTTTTAATTTGATAGAATTTAACTTGGTTAGTTAGACTATATCATTTAGATTTTAATTTTTAATTTCGTACATTAATTTTTTCTTGAGGAGTAATAATTTTTGACAGAGAATTAAAACTGCCATTATTTGGGTTAAAATTACTTAAAATAAGAGGCCCTTTAATAAGAATATTTTTGAAAAAGAATTAAAACTGCTACTTGAGTTAGAATTATAAAAAGATACGTATCACTTCTATTCGAGAAGCACATATATGCTTAGAGAGAGAGTGCCTTTTTTACCTATTTTAAAAAGGTAATCTTTTACAGATACGAATGATAAAATTTTGTAACTACTACTTTGGTTGGAAAGGTTATGATAATCTCGGTCCCCCGCAACTTGCCGGCTCACGCAAAGTAGCCACGGCAGTGTCGCTGACCCCTATTAAGCTAGTCCCCACACCAGTGATAAATGAATTCTAATACATACCAAAATTAAGTGCTAATTAAGTGCTAATTAGATACTAAAGTGCGGAATTAGGTGCTCATCTTTGAAATATGATGCCTAATTGAGCATCGAAATTATTAGAATTTAATTTAATTCGCGAAATTACAGTGGTTTAATTATGTTTAGTCCGGAAATATTTCGGTGCACAGTTCGTTAGACTACAATTGTGGTATGTATGTCAAGTACATATATATCATATTTAGTGATTCAAGATTGAATTATTTAAGCATTTTAAGATCTAGCTTCGACCGGTATAGGGCTCTAATTTATCGATTTAGTTAAAAAGTTATTAACAAATGAGTTTTGGGGGGGCCAATTTCACACAACAAAAAGTACGTGTTCTGCTGGAATTCAAAGGAATCGAGCTCAAAATGACATCAATTGATAGGATTTCGTTTGCACATTCCGAAATAAGTCGATTTTTCGTTTGCATATCTTTAGTTAAAAAGTTATTACAACTTCTCGTTGTATAAAATTAGCTCCCCCTCCAACATTCATTTGTTAATAACTCTCTAACTAAAGGTGTGCAATCGAAAAATCGACTTGTTTCGGAATGTGCAAACGAAATCCTATCGATTAATGTCATTTTGAGCTCGATTCTCTTGAATTCGAACCGAAAACGCACTTTTTGTTATTTGTGAAACTTTAATTGTTAATAACTTTAAAACTAAAAGGTGTGCAAACGAAAATCTTTCTATTAAGACATTTTTTATCCAATTTGCTCGAAGTTGGGGGATTAGTGTGAAGTTGGCCTCCCCAAATTTGTTTTTTGAATAACTTTTAAACTGAAAGTGTGCAAACGAAAATTCGAAATGTGCAAACGATGAACAATCGAATGTGCTATAGAAACTTTATTTTTTTTAATGTTGGTGGGCTAACTTCACGACGGTTGCGTGACGTATGTACGAATGCATATACGTACACGTAGCCATGCAACGCGCGCGCGAGCATGTATATACTATAGTTTATGATGTGTAATCTTCGATCATATACATACTACTGGAAGACGAATTGCTTATGCCACTCATATACCAGACGTGAAACATCTATGCGAAAGAGAAAGCTAGAGTTCCAGTGTTCGCAATGCGCAAATTACACATCTGTTTAATGTACGAATGTGTAAGAAACACTAAACCAACTGTACAATTCACATAGATGACGGTACTGCGTATGCGTATTTCGAACATTTGGGACTTTATAGCTTTCTCTCTCGCATTGATGTTGGCTTCATGTTCAGTATCCTATTTCTCTTCCATTAATATATGTTCTAAGTACTATGAAGTTAAATGCTAAAGAAGTCCACTCGTATTTTTAATATCTTTATAAAAAAATTAGCGATAAACTTTTTATTTAATTAATTTATTGTTATTTGTATTATCAACAGTATATGCAATATTTTTGTTTCTATAATTTGAAGAATGTTGAAAACAGATAATTAAACTATTAAACTGTTACTCTCCATCAGTATATATGAATGATATATTTGATGTTGATTACAGACTCAAACAAAAAAATAAAAACGAGTCAGTTATGGCGAGCGCGACAAAAATGTAAAATTAGACGGCAAAAATTACTAAACCTATTTTCAGACAGTACAAAAGAGGAACAAAATGTCCCACAATCGTGACAACAATATGTACCACAACAGCAAATTCAATAGCCACATCAACAACAACAAATTCATCAGCCTCAACAACCACAACAGCAACAACAGCCTCAACAATTACGTCAGCAACAACTTAATGTAGAGCCTCAAACTATACAAGTAATATTTTAAATATTATACAATTTGTAAAAAAGTATATTCCATAAATACTTGATATAAACACACGCGCGCGCGTACATATAAACTTTTTCTTAAACAATAATAAGTATTTTCTTACTTTTAGCAGAAAATAGAACACCAAATATTCAGGAAATATGGCAAGAGTTGCAAATGCTACGACAATTATATTATGAAGACAATAATGGAGATATGAAGGATATTAGAAACGGAATACAACAATTAAATATAAATGAGAATCGAAGAAACGGATGGGAACAACGACGAGGACGAGGATGAGGTCGAGGACGAGGACGAGGACGAGGACGAGAACGAGGAAGAGGTCAAAGACAAATTCACATGTATAAAGGAAACGTTTATATATATAATTAATCATATGAAACATTGAAAACATATTTGAAAATGTAATAAAATAAAAACAAAACACAATATAGCTTTAGTCTTTTTTAATAAAAAATAACTTTTCTTCCTTCAATATGTATATATTTTTATAATTATTTAATAATTATTTTTTATATTATTCAAAACTGCTTAATGTTATACTTATGGAGAATATACAATTTTGATCCAAGCAAATTATGTTTACAAATTTAACATAAGTTAATTCGTATCGACTAGATATCCTTAAATAGTATTAAAAAACAAACATTTTAACACCAAATTTATCTGAGCACCTAAGTATTTAAGGCAACTTCTCTCTTGTGAGTTGGTCGCTCGACTTATGTTGGGGGTCGAATTTCTACCAGTAGTATGTGGGCAGCCATGGAGCGTCACAACAAACCCCCTCCACTTTACCCTGGCGTCAAAACAAACCCCCTCTTCCCCCCGCGGAGCCGTCAAAACAAACCCCCTCCACGTCTCCCCAGACGTTATGGGCGTGGCCTAGA
>NW_017257668.1:222683-256472 GCF_001594055.1 Mycetomoellerius zeteki | reverse complement strand
TTTTAATTCTAAAGAAGTAAGTATTACTTATAGTTTTATTTTTATGACGGAATCTTTTTACACCCGAGAATTTTAAAGAGGAATTTAGTGAGCAACAAATGTTTAAATGGTAGATAAAATACTTATTGAAACAAATAAAATTGGACTGGAATTCTATCGAAGATAATGATGAAATTAGAATATTAGAGAAATATGCTATTGAAAATCGCTTCATATACAAGTATAAGAGAAATTTAGGAAGCAATAATTGTTTATATGATAGGTGAAATATTTGTTGAATCAAATAAAATTGGACTGGAATTCAATCGAAAATAATAGTGAAATTAGAATATTAGAGAAATATGCTATTGAAAATCGCCTTATATCACTAATTTTAAGTTGTAAGTAAATTATAAAATAAATTATAATATAATTTTCGATATACCCCTTTATTTGAAACTGTTTACTTATGAGAATTAAATAAAGTTATATGATATCTCTATTTTTAACATTTCCAGTTATTATCGCATATGCTATATTTCTTATCATAACTATTGAATTGACACCAGTTGTACTTGACGCTGTCATACCGATGAATAAATCTCGACCACGTAAAATAAAAATGGACTTTGAATTCTTTATTGACGAAGAACAGTATTTTTATATCTATTTAATACATGAAATAGTAACAATAATAATTGGAACGTTTACAATACTTGCAACTGGAACATTATCACTGGCATTTCTCAGTCATTGTTGCGCAACTTTTAAAATCGCTAGGTAAGCATATCTTTTAATTTTGCTCAAAAAAATAATCTATCTTGAATTGTTTATATGCAAATTGCTTGCAGTAACATTATCGAAAATACAGTGACTAAACATACACTTCAAATTCCTGCTTATCGGAAAACACACGTGATGTATAAGAAAATTATTCGTGCTGTTCATATTCATAGAAAGTCTATTCAGTTAGTCTTTTTATTTAATTTCTCTTATCTACCATTTATTATTGTTAATGTCGCACATTAATTTGAGAAAAGCACATTTTTAATATCTTTATATTTGACTCAAAGGTATGAATTAGATTTTTCTTCGTTATTGAAGGTTTTCCACATTCTTTATAAATATTATGAGTAAATGGCATTTCGCTATAGTGATAATTAGTGTAATATCTTTAAGTTGCAATCTTTTTCGTGTAAGTACTTTACTTATGTACATGTAATACATTTTTTGCGTCTTACATTTAATTCAATTTTTATAGTTATATCCGTATCTTATATAAATTGAAATATATGAATGGTAATTTAATACATTATTACAGTTGGTTAATGCATTAACTGTGTCAATTGAGATTTCCGAAATAACAATATGCATCGGTATGGTAGTAGCCCATTTTCTATTTATATTTGCACCTAATTTTATTGGTCAATCAGTTATCGATCACGGTGCAGAAATATTTAATGCCGCGTAAGTATCGTATGAAGACTCAAATGATATATGAACGAAATAAATTAATTTCTTCGACCAATTCAATGTCCATATATTTTTCAAATTCTAAACTATTATGTCTTCGAAAAATAATTACAAATTTTAAAATTAAATTATAAGGGATGAATAAGTGTCTCTACTTAATAACAATTGTAATATTTCCATTATATAAAATCGGAAGGATATAGAAATCGGCCTATCTCCAGGAACTTACTTCATTGGATGTGTGGACATTGAATGTGTTAAATAATTATTTAGATTACAATAAATTATAATCTATTGCATATGAAATTGATAATGTTTAAAGGATCATTGTTATTCTGGAATAATGTTTACGTAAATATTTGATCACAAATTATGTCATATAATAAGAGAAAAAAATCTTATTTTTCGTGAAAGCAGGTCTTGATGCATGATATTTTCTCGTCTTATGCAAAGGATCGTCCCCGATTTATATAAAGAACATTAGTCAATTTGATTGAATTTGTGATTGTTGTGGTTTTTGTATTTTTGATAAAAAATCTCATTGAGCAAAACACTTTTGCTGGTTGCTGAGATAGAAGCATTTAAAAAGTCTTTTTTATGAGATCCGTTTGTACGTTTGCTGCAAGAGCACTTGTATGCTGTCGTATATAATGTCCTACTACGTACATATACAATATTTTTCGTAATAAATTTCTTACAATGCGTCAAAATATTTATTAGCATCATTATTAAAGTGATGATTAATGTAATTCGTAAAGTTAGTTTCTATTTCAGTTAATGATTGCTGGAGTCCGACCGAAATTTCGATTTTGGTATAAAATTAGGATTTCGGTTTGATTTCGGTTTCGACCAAAATTAAGAGAAAATTTCGGTGGATAAACCGAAACTGTACAAGTTGCAACGCGCCGGTGAGCGTTTAAAGAACAACTGTTTGATTTTAATTATCAACTCGTTGATTAAGCTTATGACAATTTGAATACAAACTTTGATGTGACCCTAATAATAATCCTCAACTTTTAAAGAAATCAAATCATAGTTATTACAACTGTGATTTGTATTAATCCAAAAATGTCGATATCTTCGGCCGAAAAAAATGTGACTCCGTTAGCTTCTCTCTCTCTTTTTTTTTAGTGAGACTTATCTAAGTTTCGGTTTCGGTTTCGTTTTCGATCGAAATTGGATGACAACCGAATATTCGTTTTCGGTTTCGATCGGAGGTCAAAATGTGGTTTCAGTCGGACTCTAATGATTGCCTTTCGATAAACCCGATTGGCACGTAATTTATAGAATCAAAAAATATATTTATAAAATTGCTTAGAATAGGTATTCATAGCATCTGCAAATAAATATTAATCACCATGTACACGCTTTGATCGAAAATAGAATTTCTTTCTTTTATTGAATTTATTCTTATCGGTCTGAATTTTATTTAAAATTATACTTATAAATTCACATTATACTTTTAAAATGAGTAAAAAGTTGAAGCTACGAACAATTTAAATTCGCAAACATAAACAAAAATAACTGTTATACGTAATGTTAAATCTTACATTTGTTTAGAAATTCGCCGGATATCTGAAAAATATCCGGTATCCGATATTATGTGATACTTTTTACTATCCAATTGAATAACTAGATATCATTAGTATCCAATAATACATATCCGGCTGAAATTTTACGTTGAAAGTTTGCGTCATTAATGCAGAACTTTATTTTTTCAGCTGAACTTCTCGTACAGTTCATCTTCGCTCTTTTTCTTTTCTTCATGTTAGGAAGATAATTATTATAATAATTACACGAAAAGAAAATTATTATCGTTATTTCTTCCTTGCTTTTTTTGAAATTCTTGTTTCAGATAGATATCCAATCGGATATCCTAGGAAATAGCCGGTATCCTGTCGGATAATTGCCCTACCGGATATCCGACCGGATATTGGATATCTGAAAAGAATGTAACACCAAAAATTCGATATCCGATAATTTTACGGTGCATCCTAAATTTTTTTACTTTTAGGTATAACACACTGTGGTATATGGCTCCATTATCAATACAAAGATTGCTTTTATTTGTGATGCAAAATTCTCTGAAATCTCACAATCTAACAGTTGGTCATGTTTATGTATCATCTTTACAAGGATTTAATACAGTAATAAATATCTTATAGTAAATAATTAATTATCTAGGAAGAAATTAGCTTATCTATTTTTATTGTATTTAATATCTATATTTAAAAAGACAAATATATATGATATATAACATTATTGGTAACAATCAGATCTCAATGATTGTGATATGAAGATTAAGAAATTAAAATACTTTTTTAGCTTATAACTACAGCAATATCATACTTTACTGTAATATATACCACAACGATGAAATAATACAAAATAAAGATTTTAAATGGTTACCTATAGAACTTTGCGCGTAGTGATACTTGCACGTACTAATGACAGAAGATTATGATGGATTCCTAGGTACGTAATTATTTATTCAAACAGAAACTTCATATTATATATACCACAACGATAAACTAATACACAAAACATTTTCATTGGTTACAGAAATTTTAATATAGTAATACTTGCACGTATTGATTACGTAAGATAATTAAAGATCTCTGAGTACGTAATTATTTACTTACAAGGGAAATTCACAACTGTCCGGAACCGATTTGATTATCCATGAAATATGTTGTTAAACACAAAAATCTAAGAGACACTATTTTTTTATACATGCCCTAACTCATGTTTAAGGAGTGAAACGCCCCTTTGAAAACAAACGATATTTTTCTTCGAGGCGAATATCGTCGGAAATATAAAAGATAGAAAAAAATTTTTTAAACAAAAGTTGTACGGTTTCAAGAGTATTTCAATGTGGTGAAGAATAAAATTTTTTGTTAACAATTGTTAAACAAAAAAATTAAAAAAAATTTTTCTTTACAACTTTTCGCTTAAAAAATTTTTACTATCTTTTATATTTCCGACGATATTCGCCTCGAAAAAAAAATACCGTTTTTTTTCAAAGGGATGTTTCACTCCTTAAACATGATTGTTAGGGCATGTATAAAAAAATACGTGTCTCTTAGATTTTTGTGTTTAACAACACATTTCATAGAGAATCAAATCGATTCCGGACAGTTGTGAAACTTTTCTTGTTAAACATATAATTATTATGTTAATTTATAAAATTATAAATAGGCTGTAACATATACTGATATTAACATTAACATGTCAAAAATAATTTTGATTTCTAGCACTGACATATAATACATACGAAATGGAAATCATATCAGTAATAAGCATTAATATAATTTATTTAAGAGATCACTGAATCAACAAATAAAATTTATTAAAATGTATCTCATTACATAAATGTTTTCACAAATGTTTTCAACATATACTAAATATACTTAACTAAAAATAATTAAATTTTTATATACCCTTTTTATATACAACAGATATGTACTTATATATATTTATAATTAAAATTTGGAGATGTAGTCATTGTCAGTATATTTTCAAATTTTAATTGCCACTTTTATTACATGCAAGTGATGTATGTATAAAATCGAAAGGATTCTGATATATGGATTGATGATAAAAAGGGGGGGAGGGGGCACGCGGAGAACCGTGCGTTTTATTTATGTTGAGTAGGCCGCACCCCTGCCGAAATGTTACTACTTCACTTTAACAAGCACTCGATGCGCGCAATGGTCCTCCCAAACGTGTCCCATGATCGTGGACGAATATTTAAACCTTAGTAAAACAATAACGGACTTTCGAAAAAATCATTAAAATATATGTGTATAATGCATATAATACATCATTCATAAGAGAAGATTGTTTTCGGATCTAATGTCTTGCACTGTGAGGTATTCAAGCGATTCAAGATAGTATTTGTTTATCAACTGTAGTCTGTTACACTGCGAACTACGCTCTCGCATCAACTTACAATGAATTGCGCCTGTCCAAACTATAAGAACTATAAGAACGAAATGATATTTTCTTATGGCATTGGTAATTGCCGCAAAATAGTTTTTAATGTAGCGTATGATTATTTCAAATAATGTTGACGGAACTATAGAATTTTCGTTCTTACTACGTAATTATAGAAAATTATTAAATTACATGGTCGTGCCATAACTTTTTTGCCTTTAGGAGATATTTTGCGAAAAATAAAAAAATATTCAGTATGCCTGATGGTACGACATTATTTATGATATTTCTTTTCGCAAACGTATTCAATCTACTGACAATGAGTAAAATGGTTTTTTCTGGCGAACGTTATTACAACATTTATCGGATAATGTTAACAGCGATTGGTTTGTGGCCTTATCAAACATCGATTGTTATGCAAGTGCAATCTGTGTTCTTCCTTGGCGTATATTGTTTCATTCTTTTATTCCAAGTATTTCTCAATCCTTTTCTTCTTACATATCTAACGACTTTTTTGTGATTTTTTATTACTTAAATACGGTATATTGTTATATGTATGTGTTGCAGTTCACAACTTTTTTAACAACGACGTGCAACTTGGAATTTATTTTCAAAGAATTTTCATATATTTTTATTACCGTGTTATATATTGTAAAGTATAACTCTTATTATTTTAATTCTAAAGAAGTAAGTATACTTCCAATTTTCTTTATGACGGAGTCTTTTTACACCCGAAAATTTTAATTCTTGAAAGTAAAAGGAACTTTGGAAACAATAATTGTTTTAATGATAGATTAAATATTTGTTAAAACAAATAAAAGTGGACTGGAATTCCATTAAAGACAACAATGAAATTAGAATATTGGAAAAGTATGCCATTGAAAATCGTCTTCTGTCATTAATTTTAGGTTGTAAGTAAATTATAATCTAAATTATACATATATATAACTTTTAATATATATTTCTCTAATTGAAATTATTTATTTATAATAACTAAATAAGGCTATATATTACCTTGTCATTTACGTTTCCAGTTTTCGTCGCATTTGGTGTATTTTTTATTATAATTGTCGAATTGATACCAGTTATTCTTGACGCTATCACACCGATGAATACATCTCGACCACGTAAAATAAAGATGGATTTCGAATTTTTTATTGACGAGGAGCAGTATTTTTATATTTATTTAATACATGAAATTATAATAATATTAATTGGAATGCTTACATTACTTGCAACAGGAACGTTATCATTAGCGTTTCTCAGGCATTGTTGCGCTACTTTTAAAATCGCTAGGTAAGTTTGTATCTTTTAATTTTGCCTGTACCTTTAAAAAGGATTTTTTGTAACTTTAAAAGGAAAATATCTATTTTCTTAAATTGTTGATTATATATAAATGTTTTGCAGTAACGTAATTGAAAGTACAGTGACTCAACATACGCTTCAAATTCCTGCTTATCAGAAAACACGAGTGATGTATCAGAGAATTAATCGTGCTGTTCATATTCATAGAAAATCTATTGAGTTAATCTTTATTTAATTTACTTTTTTAACAACTATCTATTATTCCATAATGCACATTAATCTTAATTTTAAAAGAACACATTTTTTATGCCCTTGTATTTGACTCACTCAAAGATATGAATTAGATTTTTCTTCGCTATTAAAGGTTTTCCACATTTTTTATGAATATTATGAACAAATGGTATTTTGGTGTACTAATAATCAGCGTAATATCTTTAAGTTGCAATCTTTTTCGAGTAAGTAACGTTTCGAATATGTAACGTATTTTTTGCGTTTTCATTGAGAATTAAATTTCAGTAATTATTAATTTGTACATTAAAAATTGAAATATATGAATAATAATATAATATATTTTTATAGCTACTTAATGCAGTAACAATATCAAATGACATTTCCGAAATAACAATGTGCATCGGTATAGTGCTAGCCCATTTTCTGTTCATTCTTGTACCTAATTTTATTGGACAATCTCTTACCGATCATAGCGCAGAAATATTTAATGCTGCGTAAGTATTATATAAAGATTCAAATCTTCATTGACCAGTGGCCAAAACAAGCTCATTTTATGGATAAATTCAATGTCCATGTATCATATGATATCTTTTAGCAATTCCTAAACTATTGATTTCTTAAAATAATTATAAAATTAAATATTAAATTATAAGAAAAGGACATTGTCTCTGCTTAATTATAATGGATCCATTATTTTATGTCAAAAGAATACAGAAATCGACCTAACCGCTAAGGATTCTCTTCAGTACGTGGTCATCGAATGTGTTATATAATCTATCAAAACGCATTTTACACACGATGATATTGCACCTAGCACGTTACACACATGACAATATTGCATATAGCGTTAAGCCCATAACATGCTAAAGATTGAGATTGAGATTGCATTGGAATTTGACCAATCAAAGCAAAGTTCACTAAAGTTGATATTGATTTACTTTTTTCTGCTTGGTTAAATTCTAATCCAATCTCAATCTCTATCTCTATCTCTAGTCTGATTCGGACTTTAGGCAAACAACAGCCTCCTCCGCGCTCGAGTGTATATATGTATATACCTATACAGGGTGTCTCAAAAAAACGGATCGAAACACAATGGGGACTGGGCCGCGAGGTGCGGGGATGGCCTGGCAAGCGAGCCACTCAGAACGGCGCGCATGGGGAGGAGAAGGATAGCGCTTGAGCAGTAGGCTGGTCGGACGCTTGTATTCGCCTATCTTTAAACGTTAATATCTCGTTAAATATTGCGTCAACTGCAAAATGGTACAAAACTGTTTTGTTCCCCTTGATTCAATCTACGTCCCTATTGTGTTTCGATCCGTTTTTTTGAGACACCCTGTATATATGAACATCCGTAGATGACTGTGTGCGTGTACGTGTGTTTGATCTTTGTAATTGATAATGTTTTAATATAAATTTGTATATATATATTTCAATTCTATAAATATTAAAATTCGCTTCGACCGAAAACAGGATTCTTTCTTTTATTTAAATTCTAAATTTGATTTATTCTCATCAGTCTAAAATTTCATTTATAATTGTTCATACATTTATTCTTGAAAAATGACTTTCTCTCATTAGTTACTAGTTATTGCGACAAATATCTCCACATGCCTCAATAATCGAATTAGTAAGACTCCGGTACTATATGAGAAGGATCCAGTTCCGAACCCCACTAAAGTGATATTTTTCATAATAAGTTCTATGTAGTGTTTTAATAAGATGTTTATTAGTGTCATCATTTAATTGACGATTAATGTAATTTGTTATTTTCAAATTTAGTTAATGTTTACTTTTTAAAAGTGACAAACTGAATTGACACGTAATTTATATAGAATTGAAAATTATAATTGTAATTGAATAGAATATTCATAGCGCATGTGCATACAAACATCAAGTATCACATCCATTTGGATAAAAACATAGGATGCTTTATTTCATTTAATTTATTTTTATCGATCTAAAATTCGTTACAAATTTTTTCTTATTTGAATATGTATACATTTATAAATTTGTTATACTTTTAAAAATGTGGAAAATAGAACGTTTGTTATTTAAATGTACAAATATATAAGTAAAAATAATTTTTATAAATAACGCTAAATGCAATATTTTTTTAATTTTTAGATATAATACAATGTGGTATTTAGCTCCATTATCGATACAAAAGTTGCTTCTATTTGTGATGCAAAATTCTCTGAAAACTCACATGCTAATAATTGGTCGTATTTATGTATCATCTCTAGAGGGATTTTCTACGGTAATAAATACTTTGTAATGAACTAGTTGTCTAGGAAAGAATTTATCTTATCTTTTTTTTCCTAGGGAATGGATATATTGTATTTAATATATATTTAAAAGACAACACAATAATGTCACATAACATTGTTTGTAACGATCAAAACTTTATGATTGCGATATGAAGATAAAATACTTTTTTAGCTTATAACTACGGCAATATCATACTTTACTGTAATATATACCACAACGATGAAGTAAAACACAAAAAATTGTAATTGGTTGCAGAAATTTTAATGTAGTAATATAATAAACTTGCACGTACTGATTGCAGAAGATAATTAAGGATTTCGTGGTACGTAATTATTTACTTAAACAAACATTATATTGTCTTGATCATTATATTATTATATAAAATTAAACATATGCTGTAATATACAGGGTGTCCCAGTAACTCTGTTACAAGGCTATATGTCCGTTAACGTTAATGATACGCGAAAATGCTTAAGGAAGAAATTGTTTGGTTCAAAGGGACACACATTACGGTGGAAATTTCTTTCTCAAGGTCATATTTTTAGAGCCTTCAAAGTCATCGATATTTTTTTAAATAGGACTACATATTTTTATCATTATAGCGTAATAGCTGAGATCAAGACGAATCCAATGGCCTGTAATACCATGACCTTCACGTGATCTTGAGTATGAAAAATTCAGAAATTTTGAGGAATGGGTGCGAATAATGAAATAAGTACAATAGAAAGTTTGGCATAGGAAAATTTATTGTAATAAGTATTCAAAATTGTTTCCATGGACTTCTAAACATTTGTTAATTCGAATATTAAACGAACGTCGCACATCTGCGAACATTTTGGGCCTAGATTTCTTTCTATGGGGCTTTGGAAATAATTTTGAACACTTATTACAATAAATTTTCCTATGCCAAACTTTCTATTGTACTTATTTCGTTATTCGCACCCATTCCTCAAAATTTCTGAATTTTTCATACTCAAGATCACGTGAAGGTCATGGTATTATAGGCCATTGGATTCGTCTTGACCTCAGCTATTACGCTATAATGATAAAAATATGTAGTCCTATTTAAAAAAATATCGATGACCTTGAAGGCTCTAAAAATATGACCTTGAGAAAGAAATAATTCCCACCATAATGTGTGTCTCTTCGAACCAAATAATTTCTTCCTTAAGCATTTTCGCGTATCATTAACGGTAACGGAGATATTGCCTTGTAACAGAGTTACTGGGACACCCTGTATATTGATATTAGCATGAACATATAAAAAATAATTTTGTTTTCTAGCACTGACACATATAAAATGGAAATTATATATCAGTAATAAGCATTGATATGATTTGTTTGAGAGAATCAACAAATAAAAAAGGTTTGTTAAAATGTATCTCATTATATATAAATATTTATTTTACAAGTATTTTTAATATGTAGTAAACTAAAAATGATTGAGCTCCTTTTTATAACAGATATATGATATTACACGTATATATCTATAATTAAAATTTAAAGATATACTCAATTATGAGCGTATTTAAAATTTTTTAATGTGACTTGTCTTTTTATTTTAACAAGTAGTAGAATTTAACTGGACTTAAAAGCACATAAAAATGAAAATATAAATCTTGAAATATATAAATAGAAATATTGAAATATATTATATAAATTAAAATGTTGTCGTTGTCGTTCTTGTATAACAATTCTTTCTCTTCCCTTCTATCTCTCTTTCATTCCTCTTTTGTTGAATTTTATATAAGAATATACAAAATTAATGATAAACGAATTTTATGTTTACGTAATTTGTTGTGGTACATTGCTCCATTACCATCGTAAAAAGTACTTTTATTTTTAATATATCATACAATAAAAAGTTTTATATTAGTTTTATATCAAGTTTTATATCATTTATAACTCTATAATATATTTATGGCAACGTGGAAAGTTAATTGCCACGGTAATATATGTATGTATAACAATGAAGAAGGTAAATTATTTAAAAACAAAGATTACGAAAAAATTTTAATAGAAACTTTAATTTTAGCATAATTTGCAAAATGTAAATCTACTTTAGTTCAATTACCTAATTATAATAACTATATAGAATTAATAAAACTATAGAATTAATTTTGTTTCTGATATTAAAAATAGAAAAAAATCTACGTTTTTATAGTTGTTCATCACGTCATTGTTTTACTTAACAATAGTTTTTATTTTATACAATAGCAGTATGTTGTCGCTGAGATACTTACCATGCTGCTAATGTAATATTACAATTCAGTAGCATATATTGAAAATGGTTAAATACTTAATTATAAAAAAATATTATAGCTTTTATATGTTCGTTCTTAATATCGTAATTGTTTACTGCACGTCAAGTATCATCTTGTTAAATCTTTTATTGGCGATTTCATAAAACCTCACAAATGGAATTCTTATAAAACCTACATTTTTTTTAAGTTAATACGCATTCTACTTGCATGTATGACTCCTTTCTGTAGAACTTTATTTTGTACCTATAAACTTTATTAAAAAATATCATTATTATAAAATAGAAATTATTAAAATTCATTTCTAAAATTGAATTAACAAACTTACAATGATTTCTCACATAATTTACGAGACAATGTTGAAATAAACACATACTTTTCTTATATTAAAACTGTATATTTACTGGAATTAATATTACCATACCAAATGAAAGTGATACGTTAAAATATCTACAGTATTTCTTTTTACATCAGAACGTTCTTTCATACCATATTAAGTAATGTAGTCGAAAGGATTCTGACGTTTGGACACGATAAAAAAGATCGCGCGTGGAGAACCGCCGCGCGCCTTATTTATGTTGAGCAGGCTGCACCCCAGCCGAAATGTTTCTACTTTACTTTAACAAGCATTCGATTAACTCACACGTTCTCTACACGTGCCCTGTAATTGTGCCTAGACGTCTGAACCTAATAATCAATATCAGCTCTTGCAAAAGACAAATAAAATATATACGTATAATACATTTAGTACGTCATTCATAAGAGAAGATTCCTTTCGTGAAGCTAGATATCTAAAGTCTTGTACTACATCCAAAAAAAATATTCTGCCTATAAGCGGGGAATTCCTCTAAGCAAAAAATCTTACATTAATCTTACATTAATCAGGTGCGTGTATTTATAATATGTATTCATCTATAAAAATGGATATATAAGCTATGATCAAAAATAAATTCTTCTATATAAAATTCTATTATAATAACTCGAATAGTCTTTTGAAATAAAAGGATACACAAAATACTAACGGCACGCTTACTTGTTAGAAGAGGGTTTATCATTTACGTGCTACAGTAGTACGCGTGCATGTCAGTACATGCAAGACATTCTTCTAGTATTGAGAGGATCGTAATCCTTAATCCAATCCCCTTTAGGCTTATACGAAATTCTTTATTTTGTAGAGTATCCTCTTGAGGTCATATATAAATGGAAAATCCTCTGACATTAACACGGAACCGCTAAATGACAGAATATTTTTTGTGTGTATAAAGTATATTCAATTGATTTGAGATATAGTTTGTTTGTTCACTGGAATCTGTCACACTGTGAATTAAACTACGCTCTCGCACAAAGTTACTCCGAACTCCGCCAATCCAAACTATAAGAACGTAATGAGAGATATATTTTCTTATAACACAATTGTCGCAAAATAGTTTTTAATGTAACATATGATTATTTCAAATAATGGAACTATAGAATTTTTATTCTCACTGCATAATTGTAGAAAATTATTAAATTACATGATCGTGCCATATATTTTTGTCTTCAAGAGATATTTTGTGGAAAAAAAAGTATTCAGTATACTTGATGATATTATCAACGATATTTCCATTCCCAAACATATTCCATCTACTGACAATGAGTAAAATAGTATTTTCTGGCGAACGTTATTACAACATTTATCGGATTATGCTAACAGCAATTGGTTTGTGGCCTTATGAAACGCCGATTGTTATGCAAGTGCAATCTGTGTTCTTCCTTGGCACATATTATTTCATTCTTTTGTTTCAGGTATTTCTTGATCGTTATCTTCTTACAAGTAACGATTTTTTGTAGAAATTTTTATTACATAAATTCAGTATATTGTTACCATATTTATGTATTGCAGTTTACAACTTTTTTAACAACAACGTGCAACTTGGAATTTATTTTTAAAGAACTTTCATATATTTTCATTACCATATTATATATTATAAATTACAACTCTTATTATTTTAATTCTAAAGAAGTAAGTATTACTTTCAATTTTTTTTATGGCAGAGTATTTTTACAACCAAGAACTATAATTCTCGTAAGTAAGAGAAATTTAGGAGGCAACAATTGTTTAATATTAATAATATTATAATTGTTTAAATGATAGGTTAAATATTTGTTGAAACAAGTAAAAGTGGACTGGAATTCCATCGAAGATAAAAACGAAGTTAGAATATTGGAGAAATATGCTATTGAAAATCGTCTTGTATCATTAATTTTCGCTTGTAAGTAAATTATAATTTTTAATATGTACCTCTCTGAAATTATTTATTTATGATAATGAAATAAGAGTATATATTATCTTGTTATTTTTTACGTTTTCAGTTGCCGCTGCATTTAGTCTTTTTTCTATTATAACTGTCGAATTGATACCGGTTATCCTTGACGCTGTCATACCGATGAATACATCTCGACTACGTAAAATAAAGATAAACTTTGAATTTTTTATTGATGAGGAACAGTATTTTTATATTTATTTTATATATGAAATTATAATAATGCTAATTGGAATGCTTACGGTGATTGCAACGGGATCATTATCATTAGCGTTTCTCAGACATTGTTGCGCAACTTTTAAAATCGCTAGGTAAGTGTGTATCTTTTAATTTTGCTAAAAAAAATTTATTATTAAATTATTAAATTGTTGATCACATATAAATTATTTGCAGTAACGTAATCGAAAGTACAGTAACTAAACATACACTTCAAATTCCTGCCTATCGAAAAACACGCATGATGTATCAGAAAATTAATCGTGCTGTTCATATTCATAGAAAATCTATTGAGTTAGTTTTTCTTATTTTACTCTTTTAACTACCATCTATTATACATGATGCACATTAATCTTAATTTAAAAAGAACATATTTTTTATGTGCCTTTATATTGTACTCAAAGGTATGAATTAAATTTTTCTTCACTATTAAAGGTTTTCCACATTTTTTATGAATATTATGAACAAATGGTATTCCGCTACAATGTTAATTAGCGTAATATCTTTAAGTTGCAGTCTTTTTCGAGTAAGTAATGTGTTTCGAAGCATGTAATGTTTTTGCGTTTTACATTGAATTTAATTTCTGTAGGTATTAATTTGCGCAATAAAAATTAAAATATGAATATATTTTTTTAGCTACTTAATGCATTAACAATTTCAAACGAAATTTCTGAAATAACAATATGCATCGGTATGGTAGCAGCTCATTTTATAGTCATGTTTGCCCCTAACTTCGTTGGTCAAACTCTTACCGATCATAGCGCAGAAATATTTAATGCTGCGTAAGTATTATATAGGAAAGATTCAATTTTTTAATGACCAATGGCCGATAACTTCTTCAAACATAAGTTCAATGTCCATGTATCGTATAACATTTTTTATCAGTTCCTCTCTCTAAATTATTATGTTTTCCAAAAAATAATCATGAAATTAAACATTAAATTATAAGAAAAGGACAATTGTCTCTATTTAAGTTTTAATGGATCTATCATGTTTAGTCGGATATGAAAATCGACTTAGCTTCTAAAGACTTTAATGCGTAGTCATTGAATACATTAAATAATTTATTTTTTAATATTAGATTAATGATATTTGAGGAGACATTATTTGTTATTCTAGAATAATATATTTACATAAATATTTAGCAGTAAATTATTTCATAAAATGAGATCCTGCTTTCGATAAAAACAGATCTTTATGCTTTATAATTTTTGCACGTAAAGGATCTCGCGATATTTATGTGAAAAGTATATTTTTAATCAACTTAATTGATTTAGGAGGGCTTCTTTTATCTACAAAATGATTGCCTACAGCTTAATTTGCGCACAATCATATTGCGTTGCACACATGACAATATTCCACACAGCGTTAAGCCCATATCAGACTACAAATTGATATTGAGATTGCATTAGAGAATTTAACCAATTAAAGTAAAGTTTACTAAAGTTTATAATAATGGTTTCCTTTCTTCTGATTGGTTAAATTCTAATCCAATCTCAGTCTCAATCTCTGATACTTTAGCCCCCCCCCCCACTTGTGTATATATGTAAGTGTACATCTATGTACAGGGTGTCCCACGGGAAGGTGTTGAAACTAATTGGCTGTTATTTTCGAAAGTAGGTATTCAGTTATTGAAAAAACAAAAATTGCGCTGAAAAGAGGAAAGTCTGCAATTTTTAATAAATATAAATAAAATTTAATAAAATGTTTGTGTATCAATTAATTTTATTGATGAAAAATATGCTCAACATCTTCCCGTGGGACAACCTGTATGAATATTCATAGTAACTATATGTGTGTATATGAGAGCCTACGTGCGTACGCGTATGTACGTGTGTATGCGCGTGTGCGTTTATGTGTTTAATCTTTGTATTATTTGATAATGTTTGTACACATTTATTAATATATGTATATTAACAATATTCAAAATAGAATTCTTTCTCTTATTTGATTCTTGATTTGACTTATTCTTATCGGTCTAAATTTCTTATAATTGTTTATACACGTTTTCTTAAAAATGACTTTTTCTTTCTAGTTACTATAGTTACTACAACAAATATCTCTACTAAATATTTATAAAATTGTATAGAACATTTATAATGCATCCGCATACGAACATCAAGCACCACATCCGCTTTGACCAGAAATAATATTTTTTTCTTTCATTTTATTTATTTTTATCGATTTAAAATTTATTTAAAATTATTTCTTATTTAAATCTTTTTATATCTATACTTATATCTACTAAATTCGTTATCTACTTTTAAAATGTGTAAAATAGAAGCTACGTTTATAATTTAAATGTAGAAGTATACACATAAGTAAAAATGGTATTCATAAACAACGTTAAATTAAATTTATTTAAAATTTTTTTTAATTTTTAGGTATAATACTTTATGGTATTTAGCTCCATTGTCAATACAAAAATTGCTTTTATTTCTGATGCAAAATTCTCTGAAAACTCACACCTTAATAATTGGTCATTTGTATGTAACATCTTTAGAAGGATTTTCTACGGTAATAAATACTTTATAGTGAACTAATTGTCTAAGAAAACATTTATCTTATCTTTTTTTCCTAGGGAATGGATTTATTGTATTTAATTATTAAAAAGAAAATTTATTAAAAAGACAATTATGTTACATAACATTGTTTGTAACAATCACAGCTTTATGTTTGCGATATGAAGATTAAAATATTTTTTTAGCTTATAACTACGGCAATATCATACTTTACTGTAATATATACCACGACAATGAAATAATACGAAAATATTTTAATTGGTTATAGAATTTTTAATGTAGTAACATTTGCACGTATTGATTATTGAAGATAATTAAGAATTTCTAGGTACGTAATTATTTGCTTAAATCAAATGTAAACATCTTATTATTATACAAAATTTAAACATAAGCTGTATTTTCAGCATTAATAATATATCAAAAGTAATTTTGATTTCTAGCACCTGACATATACTACAAACAGAAATTATATATTGCTACAAAGCAATGATGTAATTTATTTAGGGGATCACTGAATCAACAAATAAAATTTATTAAAACTTATTATACAAGTGTTTTCACGAGCATTTTCGATACAATTAACTTAAGATGATTAAACCTTTTCATATATATGTATGTATGAAAGATATGTATAATTATTTATGAAAAATAATTATATGTATTTACGTATTTAACAATTCAATAGCTTGTACCTCATTTCAATGATAGACATATATACGTCACACACAAACATTTATGCAGTATTTCGTATCGATAAGTATTCTTGATTGCATCAAAGTAAACTGATCTCTTGTATTGTTAATTAATGTTACTAAACAACGCTCTGTAGCTGTGCTTACTACCTATAACTATCTTAAAAAACCAAAGATAACAGATGTATTTTCTTTAAATATTCATCAATTTATCTATACTGCAAGTCAGATGTGTAAAAAATAGCTTCGATATATGTCTTAGCTTTCCATGTAAAATAACATATTATAGGTACTGCTTACAAATGGATTTATACATTTAACTGTCAGTATAATGTCATTTTTATACAAAAAACTAAATAACACATATATGGGAGTCAATTTTACACTGCACTTGGAGATTTGCAGCGTATTCGATGAAATGTTTTGGATATAATATATATTGTTTAATGGAAGTAAAGCACTTTATACATATGATTCATCGAGTCATTATAATAAATTACTAAATTATATGTAATATCGCCATAACTTTTCCGTACAAAACAGAATTTTACAGAAAATGAAGCCTTCCCTACGTTTGATGTAAAGACTATTATTACTTTTAATTTTCGTTCCTCGAACGCTCCAAACTTCAACCATATTATTATTGTGTTGATATTCGACTTTTATTGACAAAACTATTTCATTCGTTAAACAAAATGGTTTTTATCAATGAACGCTATAACTTGCATCAGATTATGTTAATAATTTTTAGTTTAAGGCCTTATTAAAAACCAAGTTCAAATTTATTAATTCAAACAGTTTTCAGTACTTTCAGTTAATTCAAAGAAATTCATGTATTTTCGTTTTAATTTGTTTATAACTAAAAACATGATTAAAGTAGCACTAGAAAGTGATAGTTTGCATTTTCAGAAATTTAAATTATATCAATATGTACATATTAACAATTAAATATCAAAGAAACATTAAAAGGGTAGAGGAGAAAAAGGTGAGTTAAATACGTTCCACTATCCCTGTAAGAATTAATCTGATAAAAATGTAAAAGTATTTATTTTTTATCTTTTATTTTAATTTAAAATAAATTAAATTTATTTTTTATCAATGATTAGTCATTAAACTGATGATTACGTAGCGATAACTTTAAAAGTTACTCACATACATATGCACACTACAAAACCATCAGTTCAGTGATTAATCACAGTTAGAAAAATACTATTACTACGTTATCAAGTTAAATTGAATCACAAGTTAACTAGAAAAGAAAAACCGAACATGTGACTATTGAGTGTTTCTCCAGTTGTGAGTAAAGCAACATGAAATGAATTTAAACCCATTGTAGGAAATATAAATCAGGATTGGTAAAAGAATGTTTTTTTTTTTTTTTTTAAGAATAAAACATACTCTGTTACTTCTTAAATACGTTTTTAATGCTTCAAATATGTTTTAAACAGTACTATAAAAAAACATTTAAAATATAATAAGAAATTAAACAAGATCTGTAATCGGACTGAAGTTAGATGACAAATTTAAATAATTATTCAATCAACATACAATTAAAAATTAAAATGTAATACGTTTCGGGACCACCGGTCTTTCTTCAGGTACAAATAGTGAAAGTCACATACGGTGAAACATTTCCAGATGTATTGTTAAATTCGCAATGGTGTAGCCTTACTTATTAATCGAACGTTGTCATTTCATGATATTGTTAACTCGCAGTGGAGTGATCTTACTTATTAATCGCTGATGTCATCAAGAATTTTTTTTATAATTGCAACGATTGTCAAAAACATCCCATTATCACGCTATGTCAAGGCAGACAAATCATCAATTATATTTAAAATATATTAAAAACATCAATTTATCATGTTTTAAACTATTTAAAACATGTTTAAAACATGTTTTTTAGCCTGACATGTTTTTAAACCTGACATAAATTGATGTACATATTATAAAGAACATTATGACGCATTATACAGAAAGAAATCCTTTTTTATAGACGAAGTAATTGTAAATCATCAAATATTATATACAATCGGACTCTTTTTTGTATTATGAATCAAGCAATTTATATGATATGCATTTTTATATATAGTTTGCCTGTAAAATATAGAACAATATTAGTTTGTGTGTAAAATGGAAAGGCAAAAAAATATTCATTAATGTTGTACTATCGTTCTTTTTCTTTTATATAATCATTATATAATTTATTTTTCATGTAATTATTAGTTATGTTTCGGATAGAACAAATAAGCTTAGAAATAAAGGCTTTATCCTTTTTGCTGCTTAATAATATTTTTGCATAAATTTTACAACTTCTAATTCATGCCAATTGCGCGTCGATTATTTGTTGATTTCGAAATACAATCCTAAACTGAAACCAGAGTAAAAAATGTAACAAATTAACATTTACATACAGTTTAATAATATTGATACTGATGAACATCTTGAATCATTGTAATTAAAGAATTTATTGAGAAAAAAATATCACTCCTCTCAGAGATAAATTTGAACCTCTCTACATTCGTAATGGGCATTTTTTATCAATTTGATACCGAAGACATGTGGTGGTTTCGGACAAAATAACTCAACATGGAGAACTTTCAAATTTCTAATTTAATTAAAAAGAAAGTTATTAAAAATTTTATATATATATATATATACTTCACGTGTAAAATTTAAAAAATTATAAAATATTTATTTTATTATATACTTTTTTATATATAATAATATGTTCACGTTTCGTAATATTATTATTGATAGTTTTATAAATAAGACTATAGTTATTAATTATTAAGCTTTAGTATTAATAATATATTGTTTCTTTATTTTCAGGTAAGTACACAAAGAGTTTATTGTGGGCTGAATGGTGTGTGTATTTTTGCGGTGAGTAAAACATGAATGTATATAAAATTGCGTTAAAAAAAGTAATTTTTTCTTAAAAAGTATATGTATGTATGTGTGTGTATATATATACGTATATATATAATTATATTATATGTATTGTATATATAACGTATATGTGATCATATTGATATATACATATAATTATTATTTTATATTTATATTGACAAACGATATACCTATTTTAAAAATAATTTGTAAAGAAATTAAAATGCATTTTCTATGAATATATGTATAATATACATAATATATTGCATTAAAATTTTCAATTATTTTTTAATCAAATACTGAAAGGTTACATACTTTTCTACATAGATAAAATCTTGAATAAATAATCGTTTTAATATACATATTAAATAAACTATTATAAATAAACTTTCATATTATTGTAAAAATTTCTATATATTAGCATTTCATTTACAAATCTGCAACTATATAATAATAATATAAGTAGTGATTATATTAATATATTATCTATATTATCTATACGTATAGTAATGAATACCTATTTCTCTCCATATTTGATATATGATTGCACTATACTGTAGATGCAAATTAAGAAACACGTCCTACAGATCATCGAAAGAAACTGAAACTTTTTCTCTTGTCAAGAAAAAAAGTCGTGACTGCGTTTGCGCAAGAATATTCTTTACCTTACATGTTAAGGAAATATTACTTTTGATTACAAATTAGGATCATTTAGACCAATTCGCTAATTTTGTCTATAACATGAAATATGAATTCATATTTTGCGATTGCTCACAACGCGCGAGGATATCGATCGTTTAAAATTCGTAGAAGCTTTCGTGAGAAATAGTTCGACATTTTAAAGTCCGTATCATAGTTGTGTCACAGTTCTCGTATGAAATGCACGCAATAGAACGCTATTACAAAATTAATCAAATAATTCTTAAGACAGTTGGATTATGGCCCTATCAGCAGTCATGTCTCTCACAAGTTCAAAAAATTTTGTTTATCAGTATTCTTGTGACATTTATTCTTGTTCAGGTATAATATCGAACACTTACATGATTTATATACAGATTAATTACCAACATTTCTTGAATACATAAATTACTAATAATTTTTATTGCTTTTTATTATCAGTGTCTCTTCGTTTATTTTTATATTTTATGTAAAGCATTCATTTATTAATAATGTAAAAGTCATTTAACTTGTTTATTTTAAATAAACTTATATCAACCTTTAGCAAAAAATAAAACGCATTTTGTGTGTAAAACATATTTTTAAAGTACGTAAAAATGATTTATAGTAATGTGTATATTTCAAATGTTGTTTTTAGTTACTGGTATTCTTTACAAAGCAATACAATACGAATCTTCTCCTTCAGATTCTCTCATTCGTCTTTCCTATTCTTATCGACACGACAAAGTATTGCCTTTTTATCATTCAGGTTGACAATGTAAGTCTAACAGGACAAATTTATTGGAATGTTTTGCTGTAATATTTGTAGTATAGATTGCATTTAACCACCGTTAAGAAAAAATATGGAATGAACAGTTGAAGCAATTATTGGAGCAAATCCAAGATGACTGGAATTCATTGAAGGATAAATTGGAAATTAATATTATGGAAAAATATGCTTGCAACGCGAGGCTATTCACAATAATTCTAATGGGTAATAATATACATTACTATTTGTAGTAGTACACTTAATGTTATTTTTTTTATGGATGAAATAAAGAACATTTTTAATGAACTTTTGACTGTTTTTCGAAATAATTCGGAATTTGAATTGAATTAAATTTAACGTCTCTCTCTCTCTCTCTCTCTCTCTCTCTCTCTCTCTCTCTCTCTCTCTCTCTCTTTCACTCTCTCAGTGTATTGCTATTTCGGGTTAATATTTTGCGGAATATTTCAATATCTGCCCATGATTCTTGATGTTATTTTACCGTTAAATGATTCACGGCCATGTCAGCTTTTCGTGGTCACGGAATACTTTATTAATCAGGAAAAATATTTTTACGTTATATTAATACATGAGACATTAGCGTACAGTGTAGGAACAGCAATATTGTGTAGTACCAGTGCGACAATTATGGCATGTATCCTACACACGTGCGCACTATTTAAAATTGCAAGGTAATATGAAACGCATTTGCTTGAATATTTGTTTCATTTAAAATATACTTAGATCAATTTATGTAGTTGTCGAATAGAAAATGCGATCAAGAAGAGTACATTAATAATCCCTAGTCCTAGAAAAGAATATTTACTTTATCGGAGGATTGTACATGCGGTTGTTATGCATCAAAGGGCCACCAAGTTAGTATTTTTATATTTTTGCTATAACACTTTCAATAGAGTATTCTGCCTTGTAAGTCATCTCTCATTTATTAAAAGTAGTTGATCGATTGTGAGGTTATTCTTTTGAAATGACACGTATAATTCTAAGCATATATTATCGATGTATCTTTGCATTATAAATGTAATCCAAAACACAAATCATCTGAAATGTAAAATCAAACGTATTGAAGAATTCTGAATGTATGAAATAAATCTGAAATATTTGTTATTTATTTTAATAACACATTTAAATTTAACAATATATTTCTGTGAAACGTAAAATCAGATGACGTTAACATTAAATATGCAATTAAAGTTTATATACAATAAGAATTATATTTAGATTGTATATGTGAGAACACAATCGATAAACTAGAAGCCTATACCGGTCGAAGCTGGATCTTTAATAATTTAATGTGTGAATTATATATGTATTAAAATTTATATGTTATGAATGTAATATCGTGCACTGAAAAAAATTTTGTTCATTCTTGGTCCAATGATCGTTAATCAATGTCCGACTTAATGTCCGACTTAATGTAATTAATTCATTAATACAATAACTGGGATTTATTTATACAACTATATATTCATTCTTGCAATAAATTCTAGGAATAGTTTTATAATCTAAATCATTATGAAAATTCATTGGACTAATTTTCATTATTTTTTCATAATTCAATGAATATTTTATTGTATTTACGTACAGTTTTGGTTCAGTATGGTTACCTTTCTATATTCACAGCCAGTACTAAAAATCTATAGTAAGCGGAACTAACGTGTATATATATATATATATATAGATTATTTTATTAGATTATAATTATATATGCTATAGATTTTCAGTTCTGGCAGTGAATATTGGAACGCAGCCTATATTTTGATCGAACGAGACCAATTATTATAAATGAATTTTGAAGCTTACTTTATATTTATAATGTAAGTTCCACTATACATAGTTCCCATATATAAATCTTGTTAAAGGTTTGCTGAACTTTTGACGTCCAGTTTTGCGGTATTATTCTTTATTATAATCGTAATTGGCGTCAGTTCATTAAGTTTCAATCTCTTTCAAGTAAGTAATACGTACATCATTTCGTATTTTGGTTAATTCAGGATTGCTTTTTTACGTAGTTCTACATTGTAGTTCCTTCAATTAATAACATTCACAAAAAATATCAGCCAGGCCTTTATAGTTGCTACATTGATATTCCTACATTTGAATTATATGTTTGTTGCTAATTACGGTGGACAAGAATTATTAAATCATGGTCTAAAGTTGTTCAAAGCAACGTGAGTATTGTGTCTTGCAGTACTTTTAAATCTATATTTATACAAATTATATTCATTATACGAGGTCTGTCCCAAAAGTATCCGATATCTTTATCCTTGGGCATCCTATTATGAAAAATAGGCATTCAGTATTTAGACGAGACCTTGAGGAATATAACCCCTATCAAGTATCACGACTCAACACCTGTTCGGCAACAATGCGCAGTTGTGTGAACGAAAATCTGAGCGTCGCATTTCACATAATGCATTTGCTCATTCATTTCACCTAATTCAGGATTTTTAGAACTTAGGAAATAACCAGGAATCACACGGAGTTATAATATATGAACTGTACAGAGGTTGGCGAAATTGGGTAAGTGTTTAGTTAAAAAATCCTGAATCATTGTGAAATGCGGTCATTTTGAGCAATGCTCAGAGTTTTCAACG
Source organism: Mycetomoellerius zeteki (assembly GCF_001594055.1). Taxonomy (NCBI): domain Eukaryota; kingdom Metazoa; phylum Arthropoda; class Insecta; order Hymenoptera; family Formicidae; genus Mycetomoellerius; species Mycetomoellerius zeteki. Next base: position 232,359 of record NW_017257668.1, on the reverse strand, counting down.
CTTACATAACTGCGTACCGTTGCTTACTGAACTGTTTGGGTGCCGCTTGGTAGGTGTACTCCTCAAGGTTCCCTTATAGACATATAAGATAGACCCAGCATTAGCTATATATACCTGGGTTTGGCAGAATGGTGCCAATATCGGGGCAACCTATTTCTCTGCGCGCGCATCTTTACAGTAAACTTACTTTGGTAATACTCAGTAATTTTACCTTCCTCACTGATTTTGACGAAATTAGGCTCATTCGATACGTTTTTGCATGAAATGAACGAATGTGGCAAAAAAAGTGACGCTCTGCCTCGCGTAGACCGAGATATTAATCGTTGAAGTTAACGATTATTCAGGTTAGGAAATCTGTCACATCGATGGCATAGACATGAGAATATATAAGTGTGAGGCTAGAATAAATATTTTCTGCTTTAATTTCATCAAAATCGGTGAGAAAAGTGGAATTCTTGAATATTAAGGGCCTCTTTCATCAACTCCGATTAACGCCAATCGATAGTTAACTCGATCACCACGATTGCCAACGTGAGAACTAAACACAGAAGAGGAAGAGAGAGGAGACGTTCTGATATGTTAAACTGCTGTTGGCATTGTTGTGAATTGATCGTCGATTAATTTAACCAGAAGTTGATGAAAGAGGCCCTTACTTTATATATTATTTTATTTTTTTCAGTAATATAAGTGTCAAAATGCGCGCGCAGAGAAAGATAGGTTGCCCCGATATTTTGCCTCTCGCACCGTTCTGCCAAATCCAGCATATATTATACTATAGAAAAGTATATGGATGCTGGGTCTATTTTATATATCTATGGGTTCCCCGTAAATACTGAATGCCTATTTTCTACAATAGAGAGGGGGGGGAGGGAGAGAGGAGAAGGAAAGAGGGGGAGGGGAGGGGGAGAGAGGGAGAGAGAGAGAGAGAGGATACCCAAGGATATACGTAGAGGTCGGATACTTTTGGGAAAAATATTGGGAGAAATCGTGTATGTTATATCTATATATGTGCCTTTAGAGTTATTTTAAATTGATTATTATTATCATCAGGGTCGGATTAAATATTTTGAGACCCCTAGCCATTGCGTTAATGAGGTCCATGTAAGGACACCGATTTTAGGACTTGCGATCCCCCACGTATGGGGGGATTTTTTAAGAGCTTGGATTCATAGAAAGAGACTCGCAAGCCCGCCTGTCTGCGGTTTTGGACGTGTGGATCTAGCTGTGAAGCTGTCCCCCGGCCCCGGGTATGTGGTTTTGGGGGCTTGAATTTATAGAAATAACTAAATTAACTATGAGGCCCCCTGAGAAGAGATGAGGCCCTGGGCCGGTACTCAGTCTGGCCCATGTCTAGATCCGACCCTGATTATTATACATACACAAATTCTATTATTAGCGATATTTTCAAGCACAGATAATTTAGTGTAATTATATTACAAAAATGTTGTTATCTTTTTACTACTTTACAATCAATTTTATTTTTAATGTTTAAAAAAATTACAGCTATAATGGACTATGGTATGCAGCACCATTGCGTACGCAAAAACTATTATTATTTATAATGCAAAAGGGAACAATAAACGTCAATTTAACATGTGGCGGCATATTTGTTGCATCTTTAGAAGGTTTTGCTACGGTAAGACTTCTTTAACAAAAAATTTAAATTTTAATATAAATATGGTAGAGAGCGCCAAGGATCGGTCAAAGTTGGATGTTTCAAATAATAAAATAATCTTAAATTCATGAATTTAATTTATCTCAGATGTGACTATGCGTCGAAACATTCGGACATTTAAACACAATCAATCTGAGATGCTAATAATTGCAGGTAAGACACTCGCCCCGAAAATTCGAGAGGTTCCAGGTTCGAATCCTGGGTGAGGTAATATTTTTCGCAATAAAAGTTTCTTATTTGAAATAGGGGAGGATCATATACGCGAATGACCGAATATTTCGGCTCGCGATTATTAGCATCTCAGATTGATTGTGTTTAAATGTCCGAACGTTTCGGCGCATAGTCACATCTGAGATAAATTAAATTCATAAATTTAAGAATATTATATTATTTGAAACATCCAACTTTGACCGATCCTTAGCGTTCTCTATCATATTTATGTCGTACATTAACTCGGTCGGACTTTATTTTTAAATTTTAATGTTTATTTAATTTCAGCTTGCAAATGCGACAGTATCCTACTTTACATTGATTTATTCTACACGATAGAAGCAAGACATAAAATTAATTTTATTAATTGGACAGATTTTTATTAAAGTGATAAATAAATACAACATAAATATAATGTAAATTTATGTTAAGCAGATATTTAGGTAATTAAAAATTGCTCGTATTAAATATATGTTTTTTTATACTACTATTTTTTACTCATGAAATCCAAATCAATCGATAATTTTAAAGAGTAAAAAATTTATATTTAAATTATAATACAAATATTTAATGCGCATAGATCTAAAAAACATAAATATGTAGTAAAATGTTGAAACTTACAATTGACGTAGTGGATTTATCGTTTTATGATCAGATTTATTTAACATAGCAGGTAATGGTATATAACATGTATGTAGTGGTAAAAGCTGATGATGTACTGTTCGATGCACCACGTACAAGGTATATTTGTCACTATGCATATATGAAAAGTAAGGGATATGGAATACTAGTATTTTATAATAAGTTTGGCAGTTCTTAAATATTTCAAATAATCATTATTAGAACATGATGCTCTGCATATTTCGTATGTATAATATATACTACGTGGAACAAAAAATGAAATAAATCAAATAAACGGTAGCGTACGAAAAAGAAACGCATCTATGAAATGTAATATTAAATTATTTTAATATAGTCGATGATAAATTTATTAAGAAGAAATTTATTAAGAAGATTAATTTTTCAACAAAAAGAATTTATAAATATATTTATATTTTTTGTCATATTCTATTACTTTTTTTAATCAAATATGCACACTAAATATGTTTCATACTTTGCTATCTGTAGTCTATCATAGTTATAGTTACCTATATGTATATAAGCATTTATTTTGTTATGTTATAGCAGAATAGAATGAGTTCTTTTATCATAATTTGAAAATTTTAAGCTTAGCATTGTATCTATAATTTCTTAAAAAAATTGTAATAAAGAAAATATAACGGTTGTAGACTGAATATAGTGAACGAATGTACTATACATTTGATATACGTTTTTGCATTCTATAATTTGATGCAAGATGAGAAAGACATGCTATAACATCGAAAGAAACTGAAGCTCTTTGCATTACTAAGAAGAAAAAAATATTACTGCATTTGCGCAGTCATATTATTCAGCTTACACATTAAATAAACATCACTCTCAATTACAAATTGAGATAATTTAGTCCAATTTGCGTTTACCTATATCATGAATATCTCGCTATTGAAAAAATAATAGACTTCTTTACGCGATACTTAAAATACGTCATTTAAAATTCATAGAATTTTGAACAGAGTAAACTAACAATTAGAAGAGAGACACTTTTCATAACGTCGCAATTTTCGTACAAGATGTGTGCGCTCCAAGAACGCTATTATAAGATCTATCGAATTATACTTAAAACACTTGGCTTGTGGCCATATGAACAAACATACCTTACATGGCTACACAAAGTGTTATTTGCTGGTATTCTTTTGACATTTCTTCTTGCTCAGGTGTGTTGAGTTACATTTATAAAATTTTAATGATAATTAATCAGTGACATTTATTACGTACATTAATAACAATTTTTATATTTCCCTTTTTTATTAAGAGTTCCTCATCTTTTCTTGTGCATATAACGCACGATAATATAAAGTATTGTCGTACGTTATATTTATATTCTATTAATAATATTATAGTGTCTTTTGTATAATCTATTAAATATCTAAACTTTGTAGTTTCTCTTATATAATAAAATAAATCCTATGTCATCATGTGAGGGACACATTTTGACATAGAAACGACATGGTACGTAAAAATTATAATCAATACATATTTTAAATGTTATTTCTAGTTGCTGACATTCATTACGAACCAATACAATTTGAATCTTCTGCTCAAGGTTCTCTCATTTTTTATTCCTAATATTTTCATCGTAATAAAATATATCGTTTTCATCATGCAGGCAAACGATGTAAGTTAAATAAGATAAATTTTTCATTCAAATGCTTTATAGCAACATTTATAAAGTATATTGTATTTTAAATATGAGCAAGTAAAAGTAGCTATTTACTAAATAGTTGAAAATACTATTGGAGCAAATCCAAAATGATTGGAATTTGTTGAAAGATAAATTGGAAATTGATATTATAGAAAAATATGCTTATAACACAAAATTATTTACAATAGCTATATTCGGTAAGAATATGAGTTTTCATAATATATTTATATGATAGACGCAATATTATTTATTCACTTTTATTAATGAAATTAATAATATTTTTAATACATCTTGAACAATTTTTTTTTTAATTATTTGCCTACTTTAATTCAAATTAAATTTAATATTTCTCAGCGTATTGTTATTTATCTCTGTTCCTTTCTGCATTATTTGAGTTGTTACCGTTAATCTGTAATGTTGCACTACCATTAAATGAATCACGGCCGTTTCATCTCACGGTCCTTACGGAGTACTTTGTCAATCAGGAGAGATATATTCATTATCTATTATTACACGAGATGTTAACCGTTTGCATAGCAACAAATGTATTTTGGGGCATTTGTGTGATAATGATAATGTATAGTATGCACGCATGTGCATTGTTCAAAATCGCAAGGTAATGTGAAGCGTATTTTTGTTTTTTCTTAAACACTTATTTTAATTAAAATATACTTAAATAAATTTATACAGTTTTCGAATAGAGAATGCGGTCGAGAGAAACATATTAATGGTTCCTAGTCCTAAAAAAGAATATCTCCTTTCTCGAAAAATAATACATGCGGTTGTCATACATCGAAGAGCCATTGAGTCAGTATCTTTATATTTTTATTATAATTTTCTGTAAATTTGTTTTTATCGAGTCAGTATTTAGGGGAGAGTTGCCGAATGCGTACTGGTCGCCTAAATCGTACCTCATCAATATTTTATATTATTAGTTAATATAGGCAATATTTAGTAACAATAATATAAAATATATGAGAAATGAGTAATATAGACAAAAATATAATAGCCTACATTTTGTTTTATGGATGTTAGCGGCGTTTTAAAAAATCAGGTACATGAATATATTAATTTTTAACCAACTTATGTAGCTGATAACAACGCGATCATCCAATTTTATTATAAATTTTTGTATTTTTATAAAAGAAGATTTATTGTAGAGTATTTTACATTTACTTTTATTTATAATAATTATAAAATTTTTTATTTTCTTCAATAAATTATTAAAATTAGATATTAATTAATTATTAGGTATTAGTTAATGATTTCTTTTATGAATCTTATATTTTTAATTATTGTTATTCATAAATTCAATACTTTCAAAGGAAATACGATAAAAAATATCATCTATAGATATACGATTTAGGCGACCGATTGCCTAAATCGTACCTTTTGCAGCATGTTATAAAAAGATTTATAACAAATTAATTTGTTATTGGTGGAAAGTTAAACATGTAATAATAAGCGTCCAAAACCTCAAGCTACAATTTCTAATATTCATTTGCATATAAAACAGTGCCAAATGGAAAATATTATAAAAAATAGGTTAAGTGGTACGCATTCGGCAACTTTCCCCTGTAAAGATATAAACTTTTATTATATAACTTTCTGCAATTTATTTCCAAAAGTATTCTACTTTTCGAAAGTTTTTATACATTAAAAATAACTGATTAATTCTGAAATTATCTTCACAGCACATGTAATATTAAATTTTATTAGTATATTGAATTTTATTAGTATATTTTGCCTCATTGATATATCGCATCATAGCACAATTTAAATATTGAATTGATTAAACATATTTAAGCATATTCAAGAATCAGAAAAATATATACAGTATAATGACCATTTTTAATAGTAATGACGTCATGTATGGAATAAATGCGATCGACACAAAAAGAAAAAACTAACCATGTCTTTTTCTTCCGTATCTCGAGTAACTTTCAATTTCGCACAGAATCTGTAATATCTGATAACGATGTCGGCAAATTGTCGTCAGAAATATGACAAAATCTGTTGACGTGCTATTGCCAGCTGATTGGTGGCAGAAACTAAGCAGAATTTGCAGTTCCAGCTTGATTTTTGTTGCCATTCTGCCGTCAAATTGTTCTCGCGCGCAAATGTTACTTGGATTCTGCCACCAATCTACTGACATTACATATCAACAGACTTTGTTGACAGATCCTGAGTCTAATGTGTACATACGTGGCTATGGATTTATAATAGAATCTGATTGAATTTGCTGCCAATCTGCTTACAAACTGCTAACATTTTGCTATCTGGGATATCACAGACATAACGTTTTTATAATACTGTCATAGAGTCAGGCGGTTTCCGCCAGTATTAAATATGTAAATAAAATATATTTATATGATAATATCTTTTATAAATAGGTGTGTTATTTCGCGTTAATTATAACGATAATATATATGTATCTTGTTCCAATATTGAGCTCCTCCTTAAAGGTATACTGACTTTGTGATTTCCACTTATACGACATTATTTACTATTCTGATTTTAATTGGTGTCAGCTCCTTAAGTATCAATCTTTTTCAAGTAAATAACTTTTTTCTTTTTCGAGTTAATTGTTAATCGCTTAATAATTGATGTTTTATCGTAGTTTTTTCAACTTGTAAAATTCACAAGCGATATTCGTGTAATAAGTGTTGTTACTATAATTATAATTTACCATTTAATTTATATGTTTGTTCTTAATTATGTTGGACAAGAATTAATGAATCATGGATTACACTTCTTTAAAGTAAGGTGGGTATCATATTTTTATAGCATTTTGAAATTATAATATATTTAAATAGAAATTATGATATAGATTTATTAGATTGGTTGTTTAAAAATACTTACACTCTATTTCAATATTAACATTAATTAACAAAAATACTTTTATCTTTTCATTATTTTCTTATTTTAAATTGGTTTTATTTAAATTAATTTATAGCTATAATGGATTGTGGTATGCAGCACCTTTGCATACCCAAAAATTATTATTATTTATAATGCAAAGGGGAACAATAAATATTGTTTTCGTATGTGGTAGAATATATGTTGCATCTTTGGAAGGATTTGCTACGGTAAAATTAAAAAACTTTTTTAACAATAGAAATAAAATGTAATATTTATGTAAAGTACAATATTTATTTTCTAGCTTATAAGTACGGCAGTATCTTATTTTACAGTGATTTATTCTACACGATAGCGAATTTTAAAAGAAAAATTTGTTATTAATTTTAGTCAAATCTTTATCAAATTAATAAAATTAAATAAGTTAGTTAAAATATTTAAAATATATTGATTAAACATTTTATTAAAAATATTACATGCCAAGAGTTCGTTTATAATTCTTTTCTAATCATTAACAAATAATACTCTCGAATAGAAAACATACTGTCTAATCAAGTTTAACAACGTCGTTGAATATAGGTAAATGAATATGTAGGGGAATTATACCGTTCCCCTTACGACTTGTGCCGCGTGCATATGTGTACGCTGTTTCTTTCAATAAAATAAACGGAACTTGTGATAATGGCACTTTATTGGCACGATGTTTCTTACATGAGAGTGAATGCAAAAATGGTTAATGAACGGGGGTCGGAATTCGGAACGTCGCGCATCATGGCGCGCGCTGCGTGAAAGGCGTCGCGCGCATCTCACAAGGGAAGTTTCACAATTGTCCGGAACCGATTTGATTCTCCATGAAATATGTTGTTTAAGGGGGTGTTTTCCCCTTAAATGTATGAGTTAACGCACATATTAAAAAATATGTGTCTCTTAGATTTTTGTGTTTAACAACATATTTCATGGAGAATCAAATCGGTTCTGGACAATTGTAAAACTTTCCTTGTCAATACCATACAAAGCTGTCGAAGCAAAGATCACAAATTAGATGTCGCGACGCTCACAGTATAGACATTATCGACCGATAACACGTATTACTTAGTGATTTCGGCTGGGATGCACTGGTGTGCACTGGTGCATATAAAAACAGTTGTATAATGAATAGCGATTTCGGCTGGGATGCACTAGTGCACATATAGCTGCACATATAGCTACACAGTTACCGTAAAAATATATTAAAAACAGGTTAAATCGTACAATCTCCAATACATTTTATTGCACTGTTAATAAAACATATATTTCATAATTTGCAATTCGTTTTTGTACTCATAGTGATTTCGGCTGGGACGCACCGACTGCATATTTTGGGTTTGATGCAACTGGTGTGTTCGTCTGGTCGAATGATGCAATATTTCGTCAGTGTTGCATGTTCGTCTGGGCTCAGTACACCGCACAAGTATACACAAAGGGTGCGTTCCGATTTTTACTGCCAGTACTGAAACTGTGCAGTATACGTTACGTACGCTATAGATTTTCAGCACTGGCAGTGAATATCGGAACGCACCCAAAGTGGCCCCAACAGATTTGTTGGGGCCAGTTGGTGTAGTTGTCGGTATAACAGGTGCCATTTCATGAGACGCTGAAAAACAGCATGAGTGTGATCACGTGATATCAATTTTGACACTAACGTCTCTACACATGTATATAGCACTACATACTTTTCATGCATTTTCATTGTCTAGTGTCAATTTTGTTCATATATTCTTTTACGCTGAAAATGAGCGTCGAACGTCAGTATAAAAAGCACCTTATTCACGATATGAATGACTTATATGTGCTCATGAAATTGTTAACATCATCGTCATCAAGTGCGATGATGAATTAATATACCTGATAGAACGTAAAAAAAAGAATAAATGTTAAAAGTTAAAATTATATTGAAGAGGTTGTGCGAAAAACGTACGTTCAATAAAACAGTTCAGTTTTGCAGGTTACATCATAATATAATTTATTGCACAGAAAATGTTTATTTAGAGTTTCGAAGTCATTTCCGAATGTCGCGAGAGACATACTACGAAATAATAAAGAAATTCGAAAGGTCAACATTTTACAGAGTAAAACGGTTTTAATATGCACCAGTGCACATCAGTGCACACCAGTGTTACCAGCCGAAATCGCTATTAAGACGCAACAGAATATATAATTAAATAGATAAATAAATACATATATATAAGTTTGAATAGCTTGTGTGTCGTATAAAATTTATTTTGTTTATAGTTCTATAAGAACTTTGAGAAAAAAGAAAATGAGTTATTGTAAATTCTCACAATTTTAATGATATGTATATTTTAATATAACTTTTAAAGGTATCAAATAAAATACGTAAAACATAATCAAATTCTTTATATTGATATGAATTAAGATAAATTTACAAAACACTTTTTATTATATACAGGGTGTCTCAAAAAAGCGGATCGAAACACAATGGGGACGTAGATTGGATCAAGGGGAACAAAACAGTTTTGTACCATTTTTCAGTTGACGCAATATTTAACGAGATATTAACGTTTAAAGATAGGCGAATACAAACATCCGACCAGCCTACTGCTCATGTACTGCTGTCGGCAGGACGGCCT
>NW_017257668.1:206829-222513 GCF_001594055.1 Mycetomoellerius zeteki | reverse complement strand
CGAATAAGGCCCACCTAATTAATTTTATTTTTTTTTAATTCTATTTATGGGGATATTGAAATAAACTAAGTGAGAATCAAATCTTCATTTCATTCAATCCTAAAAATAAAATATATTGTTTATATAGAATATATGTAAATGAACGAAAAAAAATTTTATTAAACTCTGACGTTGGGTCTTATTACATGCATATGAATACAATAAAGCCCAAATCAAAAATAAATTAAAAATAACAAAGAAAGTAAACATTTTTTTTCTAAATCAGTTTTAAAATGATTATTGATCATAGAAAGGAAATTCCTTAGGACTTACTCTATTTTCAAATATTAAAATTATCTTTAATTTTGTTTGTAATCAACTCTTCAATCTTTGAAAATTTTTAGCAATTTGAATGCAATTTTGACTTTTTAAAAGATAGTAGCATTGAAAATTGTTATTTTTTGGCGTAAACTCCACACATAACAAACAAATAATTATAGCTATAATAAAAAATCACATAAGTGGATCTTATTTAATAAGTACGCGTTTAAAAAAAATACTTATACTTATTTCAAAAAAATTATTTACTGGTTATTTTCCATAGTTAGGAAGTTGAATAATATTATAATGAATTATAATAAATTATTAAACATTGTACATTGGTAAATTTTACAGCCGATTGTTATAAAAATGGCTCGTACTAGCCTTATACACACAAGTTTTTGTTGTTTTAAACAAATGTGTTACTATCGATTCTAATTCTTTAATTCTTTTTTATCTATTTCCTGTGACACATCTTTTAAACATATAGTACAGGCATAAAGCGAGTTTTAAAGTAATAAATTTAAAAGTGAGCCTTATTTTGTGCCTTATTCGGCTCAGGTACCTTATTCTGTATTTAGGGCTTCCTATTTGAAAAAATCTGCATGATTTATTATTAATTTGTGTAGTGGTATCTGTACATGCCTCTCAATATGAAATAAATATGCAATACAAGAAATTTTATTGAAATCGATTTCGTTTCGCGTTTTCGCCTTCCTTTCTAACATTAATTAATTAAGCCTACATCCTAATAAATAATTAATTAGTACATTCAGTTCTATTTAGTTAATATATCAATCAACCGTTAATTTTGTAAAACTGTGATGCATAAACACACAACATTTTATCCCGTGTAATTTATTCGAGATAAAGATGACAACGTTGCTTTTAATAATCATGTGACATTGAAATTTAATGATATCGTCGTTCTAAGCAGTAACGCATCATTATAGTAAAATTAATTTCTTACCATTTGAATGTAAAAACAAACATGAGTATTTAATATATGAAATAAATTTATTAAATTTTAAATTATTTTAATAGTAATTAGTAATATATCATGAATTTATTTTTCAAAGTTGGTTTTATTTTAAAATTCTTTTACTCTTTTGAATATTAAATTAAAAAATAAGTTAATTTTCTATACACTTGGAGTAATTACTTGTACTCTTTTTATAATAAAATCTTCACTGATTTGAAACTGAGAGATAATTACCATACAATTGATTAAATTTATTTATCAAATAAATTTGTTTATATATATATATATATATATACGGACCAAAAATTTATTGAACGTATCGAATAAATGTGTATATGTACATGGTATACAGACATCGCAATATGCGATTAGATGATGAAATCAATTAATAGATCTTACTTATAATTATTGTTTATAATTAGCTGCGTAATTTTATTTTTATTTCTACTTGAACATAATTTAAATTAAATTTATATTAGTATAATATCAGATATTTTTTATTTTATGATTAACGACATTTAACGAGTAAGAAGAAACTAACGTTTTATTTAATACATTATAGAGTGCATTCTCTAATGTACTAAATATGTACTAAAAATGACAAAAAATGAAAATGTAATGAAAATGATTTTTTTTCGAATGAGGCGAATAAGGTTTTGTAACAATTTAAATAATTCTTATTAAAGGATATGTTACAAATTTATATATTTATATTTTTTATAATAAATAATGCATGTAAAAAATTGAGTCGAACAGAAATATATTTTTAAATACAAGCATTTTTCAATAAACATTAATTTTAATACATAATATGAAACACCTAAGAAGATCGAATGAATTTTTGTATTATCCTCTGAAGATTTTCATGCTAACGTTTTTATATATAAGCTTCTTTAAAAATTTTTAAGGAAAAGCGACAGCTGTAGACTAAGGAACGAATATGCCTACGTGTGATTTATACTCTTTCTTCAATAGTTTGATGCAAAAGAAACACATGCTGTAACATCCCGAAAGAAACTGAAGCTTTTTCTATTGCCAAGAAGAAAAAGATGTTACTGCGTTTGCGCAAGAATATTATTCAGCCTACGTACTAAAGAAACATCCTCAACTACAAATTGAGATAATTCAGTCCAATTTGCATTTGCTTCTGTCATGAACATTCTCGCTATTGAAAAAATATAATCGACTCCTTTATACTGTAACTATCGTGAATGCATACGTCACTTAAAATTCATAGAATTTTGAATAGAATAATCCGACAATTAGAAGAGACCCTTTTCATATAATGTCGCAGTCCTCGTGCAAGACGCTTCCGCTCCAAGAACGCAACTACAAGATCTATCGAATTATATTTAAAACGCTTGGCTTATGGCCTTATCAACAGACATATCTCACATGGCTACACAAAGTGTTCTTTGCTGGTATTCTTTTAACATCTCTTTTTGTTCAGGTATATTAAGCTATATTTATACAATTTTTGTGAAGGTAATTCAACACAAAATGACATTTTTTTTTAACACGTACATTAATGTTTTTATGTATATCTTTTTTATTAAGATCGTTTTATCTTTTTTTATGTGCATGACAATATTTTATTAAGAATATTTTAGCTTTTTTTTTATAATTTTTCAAATCTAACTAATCTTGTTTCTCTTATGTGATAATAGAAATCTTAGATCATTATGTATAGGACATTGAAACACATGCCCCGTACAAATTACAATCAATATATATGTATATATATATGTATATATATATATATATTGTAAATGTTGTTTCTAGTTGCTGGTATTCGTTACGAAGCAATACAGTATAGACCTTCTTTTCAAGATTTTCTCATTTTCCTTTCCTGTTATTTTCATCACAATAAAATATTTGGTTTTCATTATTCAAACAGATGATGTAAGTTCAATAAGATAAATTGCATATTCGAATGTTTTTATTGCAATATTTATAAAGTAAATTATATTCTTAATGTTGACAAGTAAAAGTAGTTATCTAATAAATAGCTAAAGATACTATTAGAGCAAATACAAAATGATTGGAATTCGTTACAAGATAAATTGGAAATTGATATTATAGAAAAATATGCTTGCAACATGAGATTATTTACAATAGCTGCGATAGGTAAGAATATGAATTATCATGGTATATGTTATACGTAGACGCAATATTATTTATTCATTTCTATTAATGAAATAAATAATATTTTTAGTACATCTTGAACTTTTTTTTTAAATTATTTGCCTAATTTAATTCTAAATAAATTTAATATTTCTCAGCGTTTTGTTATATATCTATATTCTTTTGTATATTACTTGATTTGTCACCACTAATCTTTAATGTTGTACTACCATTAAATGAATCACGGCCGTTTCATCTTCTGATCCTTACGGAGTACTTTGTCAATCAGGACAGATATATTCATTATCTATTATTACACGAGATATTAACCGGTTACATAGCAATACATATATTATACGGTATTGGTATAATAATTGTAATGTATATCATGCACGTATGTGCATTATTTAAAATCGCAAGGTAATATGAAATACACTTGCCTTTCCTTAAAGACTTATTTTAATTATATTTAAATAGATTTATATAGTTATCGAATAGAGAATGCGATCGAGAAATGTATATTAATGGTTCCTTGTCCTAGAAGGAAGTATCTACTTTGTGAAAAAATTGTACATGCAGTTGTTATACATCAAAGAGCCATCGAGTCAGTATCTTTGTATTTTCATAACACTTTCTATAGATTTAATTTCCATAGTTTCTATTTTTCGAGTGAGTTTTTATCCATTAAATGTAATTTACTATTTCTGAAAATATCTTCACTACATATTCAATATTAAATTAATTATATCAATATATTTTACCTTATCGATATATCAAATCACACGTTTTAAATATTGAACTGATTAAAATTAATTGTATTCTAGTAAAAAATAGTAAATAAATAAATTAAACATTTGTTACATTACTTAACGGCATAATGTTTTTGTCATATTGTACATTAGAATCGATCAATTATAGCTCTTTCAATGTTAAATATATAATTTAAATATATTTATATGATAGTGTAATAGCTCTCGATGAATATGTTTATTATCTCACCTTAATTATATGGATAATATGTATATATTAGTTCCAATATTCGGCTTCTCCTTAAAGATATACTAATTTTGTGATTTCCACTTATACAACGTTACTCACTACTCTGATCATAGTGGGCGTCTGCTCTTTAAGTATCAACCTTTTCCAAGTAAATAACTTTACTTTCTATCTATAGTTAATTACTAATTGCGTAATAATTGATCTTTTATCGTAGTGTTTTCAACTTATAACACTTATGAACGACATTCGTGAAATAATTATTACTATTATAATCATATTTTGCCATTTGAGTTATATGTTTATTCTTAATTATGCTGGACAAGAATTAATAAATCATGGATTACATTTTTTCAAAGCAAGGTATCATATTTCTTCATCATTTTGTGATTATTTTACATTTATATAGATTATCAAGCAGATTTATTATTTAGATTTGGCTTTTTGATAAGTATTGTATGTTGTATTTCGATATTCTTCCTAATATACTTGTACATTAGTTAATTTAACACTAATTAGCAAAAATACTTTTATCTTTTCACTATTTCATTATTTTAAATTGATTTCATTTAAATCAACTTATAGCTATAATGGACTATGGTATACAGCACCTTTGCATACCCAAAAATTATTATTATTTATAATGCAAAGAGGAATAATTAATACTGTTTTTATATGTGGTAAAATATATGTCGCATCTTTGGAAGGATTCGCTATGGTAAAATTAAAATTTCTTTAACAACAGATAAAAAAAGATTAAATTGTAATGTTTACATAGTGTATAGAATATTCATTTTCCAGCTTACGAGTACGGCAGTATCTTACTTTACAGTGATGCATTCTATGCGCTAAACAATTAGGAAAGGAAATTTAATTTTTAGGCATATTTTTGTCAAATTAGTAAAATATAGTAAGTTAATTGAGATATAAAATGCATTTATTGAAAATTTTATTAAAAATGTCATATACTGAGTTTGTTTATGATTTTTTATTCAAAACAACTATTAACAGCTAACATAAATAATACTCTAAAGAAGAAAACGTACTGTCTGATCAAGTTTAGCAACATAGTTGAATATAGGTTAATGAATATATAAATCTAAATACCTTGTTTTTAACGTAAAATTTACATTAAATGATTAACATGAAACATGGTAACGGTTTATTTCAATTATGAATAAACTATTAAACAATAATTTAAAGTAATTTTTTAAAATTTATATTACTCAGAAAATATAACAATCGCTAAAATATGCAATTGATTGGACATACAATTGACTAACAATATGAGTATATAATTTAAGGGGATCCTAAAGCGAAACTCGAACTCCGACGAAGTCACTAGATGTCGCTGTTTTTTCAGCGCATTGACATGTCTTTATATATTACCACACCAATATCTCACGCAATCTATGATACACGCAGTCGCACGTTTGTGGTTAATTTTGTAAAACTGTGATATGTACACTCAACATATTTTATATTATTACGTGATTCATCCGAATTAGGAATCAGTATTATTGCATTTAATGAGCGTGTGATATTAAAATTTAGTAATATCGTCATCATAAGTAATAACCAATTATCGTAACAAAATTTATTTTTATTTAAGTATAGAAATATAAATGTATGAATTTATAACGTATAAAATAAATTTATAAAATTTTGAATTTTTATTAACAGCTAGATCTAATAATAATTATATTATAAATTTATTTGAGAATTGATTTTATAATTTTTTTACTCTTTGGACTATTAAATTAAAAAATAATTACTTAATTTTCTATATACTTATTTGGAGTAATTACTTATGCTTCTTTTATAATAAAATTTTCACTGATTTTAAACGAAGAAATAACTATCATTTAATCAACTAAATTCATTCATTAAATTAATTTGTTCAATATATAGACATTAAAAGTTTGTTGAATATAGCAAATAATATATATATGATATATGTACACATATATACATACATATATATAAGTATATATTTATATATATAAGTATATATTTATATATATATATATATACACATATAAAATATATTATATATACCTATATATTATATATGCGTTATATATGTGTATATTTTATAATTTTTTACGTACACATCGATGTAAAAAATTAAATAAACTCGGCTTAAACAAACAATTTTTAGATAAATGTAAATTTATTTCTTAAAAAAATATATAGTAGAGTTTGACTTAAATGATTCGCAATGCACTCTATAGGTAATTCAATGGAGGATGAGAAAGGCATCTTATGTCGTCTCTAAACAAACTGAAACTCTTTCCACTACTGAAAAATAGAAGTCATGATTGCGTTTGCGCAAAGAAATTATTCAAACTATACGTTTAAGCAACATCACTATGAATAAATTAAGGTAATTCAGACTAATTCGTTTCCATCTATGTAATGACATATATTGTTTCAATATTAAGTGAGCATAAATACCTCCTTACAGCTACTCTTGTATTGATTATTTGAAATTCACAAAATATTCAAGAGAAATAATTCGTACTATGAATGCAGTTGTGTCGGCGTTCTCTCTATGAAATGCATGCGATCGAGGAACGCTATTATAAGATTAACCGAGTAGTTCTTAAAATGCTTGGGTTATGGCCCTATCAACAATCATATTTTACGCAAATACATAAAGTTCTGTATGCTAGTATTCTTTTGACATTTATTCTTTTTCAGGTACATATTAATCTAAAATTATGTGATGTTATACTGAAAGGGATATTTTTTAAATATACGTATTAGATGTAGCAAAATTTATTAATATAAATACT
Organism: Mycetomoellerius zeteki; assembly: GCF_001594055.1. NCBI lineage: Eukaryota > Metazoa > Arthropoda > Insecta > Hymenoptera > Formicidae > Mycetomoellerius > Mycetomoellerius zeteki. The sequence goes on along the minus strand of NW_017257668.1, from coordinate 215,313 downwards.
TTTCTTTATTTTGCTACATCTTTTTTATCTAGTATATAATTTATGATTTTTTATGCATATAATAACAACTAATATATAATTTATTATAAAAAGTCTAATATAAGATTGTTTACAATAAATTATACATCGATTTTATAATAAATTGTCTCTTTTATAGAAATTACTTTAATAATATTTGTTGTCGTTTAGCACGTAATAAAATTCGTTTCGCATGTTAAATAATATTTATTTAAATATTTACGTAGAAATTTTCAATCAATATACTTTAAATATTGTTTCTAGTTGCTGATATTTATTACAACGCAATACAATATGGAGCTTCTTTTCAAGATTCTCTCACTCGTACTTCCTGTTCTTTTCAGCACTATCAAATATTTTCTTTTTATCGTTGAGAAAAATAGTGTAAGTCCAATAAGACAAACTAGCTATTTAAATATTTACAAATTGTAATATTTATGAATTAAAATATATTCCAAATATTAATTAAAAAACGGAATGAACAGTTGAAGCATCTACTGGTACAAATCCAAAATGATTGGAATTCATTGAAGGATAAATTAGAAATTGATATTATAAAAAAATATGCTAACAACATAAGAATTTTCACAATGAGTGTGATGGGTAAGAGAGAACACAAAATTTGTAGTAATATATTTTATATATTCATTTATATTAACTTTTTATATTAATTTTTTATAATGAGATAAAGAATGTTTTGACGTATATTTTAACGCTTTTTCAAAATAATTTACATAATTGAATTTAAATTAGATTTAACATTTTTTAGCGTTTTGTTATATTTTTATATTCTTTTTTGGAATACTTCAACATCTACCGTTGATCCTTGATATTATATTACCATTGAACGAAACACGGCCCTGTCAGCTTCTCTTAATCACGGAATACTTTGTCAATCAGGATAAATATATTTATGTTATAATGTTACATGAGTTTTTAGTCAGTTATATAGGATTAACCACAACATGGGGTACTGGTACCACAATTATGATATACATAACACATGTGTGTGCATTACTTAAAATTGCAAGGTAATATGAAATACGCTTGTGTTCCTTGTCAAGTACTTGTTTCAATCGTAATATATATTAATAGATTTATACAGCTATCGAATAGAAAATGCGATCGAAAGGAATATATTAGCGATTCCTAGTCCTAAGAGAGAGTATCTTCTTCATCAGAGGATTGTACATGCGGTTATTATACATCAGAGAGCTATCGAGTCTGTATTTTTATACTTATGTTATAAAACTTTCTGAAAAATACTCTATATTTATAGAACTATTTTTTATCCGTTATATTTAAAGTTACATAATTGCACATAAAGTTATTGCATATTTAATGCAATCCAAATTATAAATTGATTAAAATTAAAAATTAATCAATATTCAAAAAATAAATTTGTATTGAATATCTGCAATTAATTTCATAATGTACTTAGATTTAACAATATATAGTATATCTATGAAATATTAAATTAGACTTGGCGACATTAAGTGTGGGTAATTATTTAAAATAGAGGTACTAGCCGTGGTATCATGACATATGTTATCAACGTCGTGATCCTAAGTATGATGATGTCTAACCATTCCAAATTTTACGGGATATCCCGATTTTTTACTCTATAGAAGTGTCCTGAAAGAACGCTAGACAGACGTCATTTATTCTCCTAATTTATTATTGTGTAACGTAAATCAACATAACATTTGTTAGCATATTAAGGATCTCTTTTACCAATTCTCTAGTTAAGTTAATCAATGATTAACTTACAGTAGTAGATTGTTTTATTTTAGTAATTGATTTTGTTAATAAATAAATATTTTATTTACATAGCTATATATTTATACCTATTTAAATTATTTAATATTATAATGCGTTTTTGTAATCCAACGTATATCAATGAAAAAATCCCGATTTTTTTTATTGGAAAGTTATAAACCTGTGAAACTTCACTTCGCATTGTAAAGTATATGTGTGGACGCAGTAGGTAACCACTACGTCCACATATCCTACACTTTACGTCTTTACAATATACTTTACAATGTACTTTACTATATAAATATATGTACAGGTTAGTTAAGTATGTTGCCATACTCAACATAGTGATTCTTTGACTTATTTCAAGTAAAAAAAGTCTATATAAACATGTGTCCTAAACGGCTTAGTCAAGTCGTTTAGAACTATTTAGAACTATTTAAGACATAAAACACATGTTTATATAGACTTTTTTATTTGAAATAAACCAAAGAATCGCTCTGTTGAATATGCACAGAGAGAAAAATGTTTGGTATTTGTAACTATAATTATATATTACTATAATTATGATTATTACTACTATAATAATAATAACAGTAACTATATATGTATATAGTTCCAGTAACAAATGTTATAATTGGCAACCTAAAATGACTATAATTATAGTTGTTATAACCATAAAATAGTTGAAATTACCATAAAAATGGGTTCAAGTGACTATAATTTTATAGTTATATTTTGGGACAACCATATTTTTTATGGTAATTTCAACTATTTTATGGTTATAACAACTATAATTATAGTCATTTTAGGTTGCCAATTATAACATTTGTTGCTGGAACTATATATATAGTTACTGTTATTATTATTATAGCAGTAATAATCATAATTATAGTAATATATAATTTATAGTTACAAATACTAAACATTTTTCTCTCAGTGTGGCAACATACTTAACTAACACCCTGTATATATCAAAGAGAATAATCAACTTTGACCGTTAACGACTTTTCATAAATAACGAAGAATATATAAAAAATTATAAAAAAACTTTTGAAATTCACTCAAGGTCATGATTTTGACAACATATGTCAAGATCAAGGTCATTGGAGCTGGTTTTCCATATTGTTTAATGCAATTTTTGATAATAATTCTCTGATTTTCTATAGAGAAATATCTACTTTCCGCTTAATATTCAGCTTCTCTTAAAGGTTCAATGAATTTATAACATCCATTTTTTTGATACCATTTGCTATTCTGATCGTAGTTGGCGTTAGTTCTTTAACTTTCAATTTTTTTGTAGTAAGTGACATTTTTTTCTCTATTCTATTTAATTTTGAACTGCTTTCTAAGTAATGATTTGTTATAGTTCTTTCAATCGATGACATCAAATAATATTAGTAAGGTAATTGTGTATGCTGGATTAATATTTACTTATTTGATGTATTTATTCGTCGCTAATTACTGTGGACAAACAGTAATCAATAATGGAGTAAACCTGTTTTACGCCATGTAAGTGTTGTGTTTTTATATGTAAGTATAGTGTAACTAAATCTACTATTATTCTCTAAATTTGGTTTAAGCCAATATTGTGTTTACTATTCTGATATTTTGGAACATACAGTTAATTTAATGATCATTAACAAAATATATTTAATTTTTTATTAGTTTATAATTGAATCTATTTTTGTAGTTGTAATGGATTATGGTATGCAGCACCATTGTCAACGCAGAAATTGTTATTATTTATAATGCAAAGAGGAAGAAAGAACCTTACCATATCGTGCTTCAACATATTTATTGCATCCTTGGACTGTTTTGCTACGGTAAAATTAGAAATTTCTTTATTAAAACAAAAACGAAAGAATTAAAGAACTATTTCTTTATTAGAAAAAAATTAAATTTTAATGTTTCTACAATATATAAAAAGATATCCACTTTCTAGCTCACAAGTATGGCAGTATCCTACTTTACAGTGATTTATTCAACGCGAAAATAATGAGCTAAAAGGAAAAATTTCTAATTAATTAAATTTTTTATCAAATTAACGTAGTTGTGTAACGTATGCACATAGAACATGCGTTAAATATATGCCATTAACTATAAATAAACGTATATTTTTTTTGTTCCTAACACTTTATACACAGATAAATCGTTAAAGAGAAAAAATTATTTTAATGTATGTGTAATTTAGTAGTGTAAGTGAAATATTGATAAATGAATAATAAGATTTAAATCCTTTGTTATCATAGTGGCTTATATTAATTATAAAAATTAATAGATTATAATTACTATCTAATCAATGTGAATTTTATATTTAATAATTACGTACGATCACAAAACACCTACTCTGATTAGAGTTACTTGACATATTTTTTGTGATCCTGTTACTTAAAATAATGATTATGTGTTGTGTGTACTTCAAGAAGATATTCAGTATAAGATTGTTACCTGCAATATATTTGACATGATACATTTGACTAATAAATAGATATATCAATGTCTTTCACTAATTGTATGTATGTATGTACGTATTAATCTTTTATTTTTTTAAATATGAATTCAAATTGACCGAAAACATTAAAGAAAAGGCTTATATTCTGTTTTTCCAAATAATTAAATGAATAGCACACAACAAAATATTAAAATTTATTAAATTTCGAACAGTCAATTCATTGTTTCATTATTAGGTATATATTTTATCAATCGCCTTCGATGGTTGAGAAGAGACTGATATATCGTTCGACACATTACGGAGTGTACTTTCTACTGCGCATGTGTCTCAAAACTATAGAAAATGATAATATAAAGTATTATTGTCTTATAGTGAGACGAAGAATTGACTTACAACAATTTAAATAATTTATGTTTTCTTTCTTCTTAGAATGAGAAATCGATGTGACTATAATTTTTTCATTAAAACGATTTCAATGTATACCGCGTATCTATTACGGCAAGTATCAGTTATTTATCAAAAATATATTTTATCATTTTTTTGTATTTTGTTTCTCACATAATTTAAAAGAAAAGAAATAGCATATGATGTTAAACAAATATTATTAATATACATATACTTCAACATTTCGCTGTTCATTTGCAGTTCGATTTTAGTGCAACATGCATCTTGTCGAAGAACATTATTATACAATCAATAAGACCTTTTTAAAGATATTGGGTATCTGGCCTCATAATAGATCGCGATTAGTATTTTTTCAGCGGATACTGTTTGTTACCTTAGCGATAACAAATATCGTTCTGCAGGTAGTTATATATCTATAGCAACTATAGACGTATATAAATCTTATGATATTTAAAAAAAATTATTTACTTTATTTCAATAAATTTTTTTGAATCACAGAAGCTGGTAAAATTCAAGTTCAAGTTATAACATAAAAATAAAATTTTTAAATTGTCCGTTTATCACTTAACGACAATGTAACAAGTTTTTATTATGTTATTATTGATGCAATAACTATATTTATTGTTTTCAGTTGTCAGTTTTTGTTACAACAAAATATAATATGGTTCTCTTCATTAAAACTATGTCACTTGCTTTCCCTTCTATATTAATTACAACAAAGTATTGTGTTTTTATTTTTAAATCAAAAACTGTGAGTTGCTTTTAAATCTTCTTATTCAAGCAAGAATTATAGATTTTATTTATGGCGGTATATATCTAATCAATATTAATAAAATTAATGAATCTTTTAATTATAGATAGAAATCTTGCATTATTATATCCAAGAGGACTGGAAAATAATACAAAATAAGTTAGAATATGATATTATAGAGAAACATGCTCATGACTGCCGAAATTATACTATCTTCGTAATCTGTAAGAAAATGTTTTCTTAATTTCATTTTATATTTATCCAGTGCGTTGTAAAAATAGTATTTGTCAATAAAATGTTTAAAATAATAGTAGATTATTTTAAACATTTTTTGTCTAATTATTAGACAAATGGATATAAATATATAAAAAAAGCAAATTAACTTCTTTTATAATACCTATATATACACATAGTTATAAAATCAAGATACATAATTATGATATATTTATAAAATCTTTGTGTGTATTTTACAGGGTATATTGGTCTTTTAATGGTCGCTTTAATCATCATTCAATTTTTTCCGGTTATTCTTGACTTTGTTTCGCCATTGGACAAACCTCGGCCATGCAAACCTCTTATTATAGCAGAATATTTTATCTTTCACGATAATCATTTTTATACCAAAGTGTTCCATGCACTTATTATTATTACATTATGTGCGTCAATTATGGTAGCCACGGCAACGCAACTAATATTATTTACGTATCATTCTTTCGGAATGTTTAAAATTGCCAGGTAACAATCAATTTATATTAATTACCAGCATATCACGAATTAAATTTGAGAATATTCGCAGTTATCGCATAGAACATTTCGTCGATGATCATGTGTTATGTATGTCAAATTGTGAAAAAGAACGAGTAATTTGTAAGAGGATTATCGATATTGTAATTGCCCACCGTAGAGCTACAGAGTTAGTATACTGTATTTTTTTGTTTCTTAAAATTCTTTGTAACTTCTTTTCAGAACATTGAAATCTCTTTATTATTCTTACTAGTAATTTGGGTTTGACGTTTTTCAAAATATAAAAGACTTGAGTAGAGAATATGCACGGTTTATGTTTTTACATCTCAAAGATATTCTATTCTTTTTTTAAAATGTTTTTTAATTGTTATTTAAGAGAGAGAGAAATAAATGTATGACAATCTCTTAAATATCATCTGCTATTGTACGATAATTTTGTTTACACATTCCTTCATATTTAACTTGTCCATTATATTTAAAGATTTTCGAACACTTTTATGTCATCACTTAATCTACCATTTTGCTTCATTGCTATCTTTGGAGTGTTTTCGTTGAGCATCAATTTATTCCGAGTAAATATAATTTTTATTTTCTAATTATTAACAATAACACAATTACTTATATACATCTAATAGTATAAATTTATTCCAATAATACCATTAAGCTTATGATTTCTAATCAAATAGTTTGTTCAAGCGGTAACAATATTGAAGAATATGGAAGATATATTAATATCTCTTTTTGCCATTTTGGGGCATCTAATTTACATGTTTGTGGCGAATTATCTTGGACAGAAGGCTACTGATTGCAATAACGAGATTTTTAGATTAGTGTAAGTATTAATAATTACTTTTATTCAATTAGTATTCAATTTTTTTAATTGATGACACTCATACAATTGATTTTAATTGATCACACTCATACTAATATCAAAGAATAAATATTTTAATAGTAGGGAGTTTTATAAATATTCCAGAAGATAATAGTTCTGCTTATAATATTTTTTCTTTAGATAAGAATCTTTATCAGAACTTAATTCTTTCATTTCCATATTGTATGAAATCTTTATTTATGACCTTCATTATACGTATATCTTTAAACAACAAAATTCCATCAATTTTTTACAAAATTTATTTTCCAATCGAAGTAAATTCCTTTGAATAAATTCTTTTAGGCTGTTTCAAGATAGTTTCTTCTTTATCCATATTTTTAGATACGGCACATCATGGTATTTAATGCCTGTCACCTCACAAAAACTGATTTTATTTTTAATGACAAGAATTGGTAAAGAATTTTACTACATGCTCGGTTTCATATTTGTGGCAAAGATAGAAAATTTCTCCATGGTAAGAAGCGGCGCAAAAAAGAACAGGATTTAACTAAGATGTATACATTAAATATCTTTTTAGCTTGTTAATACTGCATTGTCCTACGTCGCCGTGATGTATACTATCCAATGAGAACGAAAAAGATACATTAATAACACAATTAATAATTTAATTTTTATTTTTCTGCGGATACGCCCTTAAAAACAAGTGTTTCAATGTACTAATTAACTATTCAGTATATTGAAACACTTTTTTCTAAGGACGTATAAAATTATAAAGCATTGCTTTTTTTATAAGGTGTTATACTTATGTATAATTCAACTTCAGCTTTTATGTTTTTTTTGTAATTGTAATATACGTAGCACAAGATTTCTCTTTAAGTGTATTATAATCATTATATTAGTGTAAATTATTTATATTATATAATATCTTAACAAAATTTATTCTACTAAAATAATTAACATTATTACATTTTATATTTTGAACTCTTCATTTAAAACTACATATGAACTATTGTCAATATAACAATTAAATATACTTTCTGATGTAAAAAAATATATATGATGTAAAGGAAATTCTGTATAAAAATCTTTTCTTTTCAATTTTTGTTGTTAAAAGGCATCGTTAAATTATGACAAATAGAGGAAGAATCCTATACTTGTTCATATGAAATATTATTGCTCAAAGCGACATAAAATGTGTATTGCATTTATTATTAAATTTTATTTGATAATGATATATTATCGATAACATATTATTAATATATAAATAAATTCAAATTAGAATAAAACATTATAGCATATTTCATGCTTATGTAAATAAAACTCTGATTTAAGTAAGCTTTACGAATTGAGTATTAAAACTGTTCTCATTTTTTAAATCTTAAAAAATTGCATTATAATTAATGTTGATAATTATACTGTGAGAAATTTGTAATACGATATATCACGAAAAACATAATCACGAATCATATTGTCTTATCTACACTGAAAAAAAGATTGGCTGCTGCAGCAAATTAGATGGTAAAA
>NW_017257668.1:198953-206639 GCF_001594055.1 Mycetomoellerius zeteki | reverse complement strand
CAGCCAATCTTTTTTTTCAATGTATATATTCTTACTTCACAACACACACATTGTATCTTTAGCAATAACAATTATAAAAATTGCGTCTTCTTCTTTCATATAATAAATAGCATTACATTGAAAGCTTTTTTTTACTATCAATATATTTACATACGAGTTACTTCCAAAGGTATTTATATAATAATATAATAATAATAAAAAAGATATTTTATACACTGAAAAAAAGATTGGCTGCTGCTTGCTATGCCATATTTTACCATCTAATTTGCTGCAGCAGCCAATCTTTTTTTTCAGTGTAGCAGTCACAAAGATATTACTTTGAAATTTCAAAATATCAGAGATGTGTAGCGCTTGATGATTGAAACTATACTGACAGTAAGTCCTGAAAGTTTAGCCACTTCGTCTGCGCCTGCGTCAATAAGAAGGGGAATATATGAACGTACGATAATAGCATACGCAACGTTGTATGAAGAAAAATATTTTGATAGTTCATTTCTGGTATAAATACAGTATAATTGACCCACAATTGTATTGCAATATTAGTTTCAATAGATGAATATTAAATTTTATATTCTAGTTACTATTTATGTTCCGAGAAAGTAATTATTTTTCTCTATAGTTTCAAAAAGTTTAAAAGAAAATATTAGAGACATTCAATTGCATATTATTCTATGAAGGATGAAAAGAAAAAGCCTAGTTCATATGTTGTTCAACATTCGAAGAGAAATGATATCGTTCATAGATCAATACTATGATATTAATCAGAAATTATTAACAATTATGGGTTTATGGCCCTATCAAAAGTGGAAATCCAGAATTTTTCAAATTACATTGTTTCCTATCGTACTCATTTCTTTTTTGATCGCTCAGGTTTGCATTTATATGCTTGCATTTACTCTGATTTTACGGTCTAATAGTTATTATGTAATTGCTTTGTTACATATCTTAAATAATAGTATTTTTAATAACTGAAAATAAAGTCAATGAGAGCCTGCGTAAATTGTAGTTTTTCGAAATACTCATTTGTAATAATAATATTATTAGATAATTATTACTTTGATTTTATTTAACATTATAATAATTGATAATTATTAAGAGGGTATTCTGTATCATTTAAATACTAAATTAAATACATGAATTTTTTAATTATTGTTTACAGTTGGCAACATTCATCACGTTAGAATTCAATATAAATCTTATGTTAAAAGTTCTCTCGCAAGCATTTCCTTGTTTGATATATTTTTTATCGTATATCTCCTTCCTTCTAAATAATAAAGATGTAGGTATACAATTCTAAAAATAGAGAAAAATATTTACGCGCGAATATTTAATATCATATATGTATATTTGTCGGTTTCCGATGTTATTATACATATTCATAGATTATTCGAAAGTATAGATAAAAATTTTCTTTGAATGGGTTCGTTATGAATGGACGACGTTAAAAACTACAAATGAAATCGATATATTAAGAAAATATGCTGATTTTTCTAAACGATTCGTGATGGCGATGACAGGTAAAAAATTCAATTAAATTATTTCGATCGTTTTGTTTTTAAACTTGCATGGACTTAGGGGAGACCGGGTCTCGTTGGCACAGTTTTCACAATTTTGGTATTAGAATTTTAAAACAATTAACTATTATGATTAAAATACATCAGTGTGATAGAGAGAACCTTTCTCTACGTTTTCATACTAATAATAGTTCTATACACTGTTAGAGGAAGGTTACCTATACTGACATAGGTCTCCTAAAGCGACATCCCCTTATTTCTTAGAAACTAACCTTTGCACCTTATTAATACTAATAAAAACGTGATCTGTTTAGCTAATTAAAGAAGAACAAACTCATAATTCATATATTTGTAGCTTATTTCTATACCAAATCAGCTAAAAACAAATTCTATGAATCCGAGAAGAAAATTCTTATGGTGTTCTTTTGCAAATTGCGCGATTAAAATAATAGTGACTGTATTATTGATAACATTATGTCATTTTAAATATTTATAGTTTTATAAAATATAGTTTTCTTTACAGAATAAGATATATGTATTGTATCTTTATTTATAGAATAGGAATGTTGGCATTATTGCTTACTTGTCAGTTTTGGAGCCCATTTTGTCAGACGCTCATTTTTGCTTAATAACTTACGAAAAACTTAATTATTGCAAAATTGCAAACAGTGTTATAAAAACTGCTTATACTATCTGATAGAAGACACTTTTTAGTTTGTATTTATGTTTTTGAAGTTGTATTTTTACCTTTTGTTTAAGAATTATTGTCTAAAAACAAAATGGTATGTCGATATCAATGACCTTCCTCTACTTTCTTTGCAATAAATGAGATACGAATATGCTGCATTGTAGTTAACTTGCCCCAATATGCGGGGTAAATTGATACATATCACAGTATAAATTGCCTTTGTGGTAAATTCTATATTAAATTAACAAAAACGTAATAGAAAAGTAGTAGAAATAAAAATTAGAGAGTAGATATGTACTTCTTAGTAAAAATTGTATCTTTCAAAGTTATTTTGTAATCATCAAACAGCAAAATATTGTTACTGAAAAACAAATATAAATTATTCTACCTTATTTTAATACAGAAATATTAAATATAAAGTGTTTTGTCAGAGTTAAATTGTAAATGAATGTTCACACGTGCGATACAATAAATCAACCTAACCTTTCCTTGTGATATGGGCCAAAATACCCCATTCCTACACACGTCTGATTTTGACCATTTTATTGTAATAAATTACTATTGTTACTCAAAATAACGTGTTGTATACTGACAAACACTTTTCTTTTAACTAATAATACATCACTTAAATTTGTTTCCTCAAGCCGAAGGACATTAATATGAAATTATGAAATGATCAAAAATTTACTTGCCTGCTCTTGAATTAGATTTTTTTCTTTTTCTATTGTCATATACTTGTTTAATTTAAGTGAAACTTAAGTACCTATGTTATAAAAGAGATATTTTGCAGTAACTTTTCCATTGTTTCTTTTGCCACAAATACATAAACAGAACACAATGCCAACTTATCTCTTGTGCCAACGAGACCCGGTCTGCCCTATTGCTAAAATTAGAATCAAATAGTAAATTTATAAATATGGATTGTGCTATAAGTATTGAAAAATATGTAGCTTAATAGCAATAAAATTTAAATATTGGAATATATCGATAAAGTAATATTTTTATTATATTCGACATTTTTTATCGTTACTAGAAAAATAAAATAATACACGAATTTATGCATTAAATATTGAAATAGAAAAAAGTTTTGATATAATCAAAATTTTAAGCTATAACTTTATGTTATGTATGAGTATAATTTATATACATATATATATGTCTGTTGTTATATTTTATAGTGTTATTAATATTATTTGTAAACATTTTCGGCTTGTTTCAATTTCTTCCGAACTTTCTTGACATTATTGTACCGCTTAACGAATCTCGTGAGCGCCATTTCTCATTCTTAGCCGAATATTTTGTCGATCAGAAGCGATATTTTTATCCTATTTTGACACATAATCTACTGGCCATTTATATTGGAGCAACTACAGTTTTTTCTACTGGTACTATGCTTATGGGATTTATACTTCATATTTGCGCAATGTTGCAAATAGCAAGGTAAATGTTACGAAAAAAAATTGAAATAATTTAATGATAAAGTTTATTAAAGACGAAGAATTTCTTTTATATTATATACGCTGATATAAAAGAAATAATTCTATAAAAATTATAATGCAATATAATGACATTTTTATTAATAAAATTAAATAAATAAATCACACAGAAAAATGGTGGTAATAATCTAAATATGATAACAGATAAAATTAGTATGTTATTTTGTTTATTCAGAAATTTAATTATTAGTCGATTCATTGATTGTAATAATTAATGTAACGTATACATAGTAATATGACGAACAGAATTCATATATTTAACAATTATTAATTTATATAAATACGTAACGTTTAAAAATTATTAATTTATATAAGTACTTAAATAAATACGGTGTCTTTCCTCAATAACTGAATTGCATAGAAATGTAATTTAATTTTGCAGCTATCGTCTTGAACATGTAAGTGATAATATACCACCAGTATCTAAATCTGATAAAGATTATATTATTCAGAAAAGAATAATCAACGCCGTTGACATACATCGTAGAGCGCTCGAGTTAGTATTTCATGTATTTCAAAGAGAAAATAAGTTTACACAGAAAAACAATTTGGTTATAGCTACCTATAACAAACTTTAAGATAAAATTATATTTTGGTTATGTTAACCAAAATATTTGGTTGAACCTATTTTATAGCTATTACAAAAATTTGGTAGCTATTACCAAACTATTTTTTCTCAGTATATGGAAAAAACATCAAAGATATATAACATTTTAATATTTGTTTTTCAATAATAGGTTTGCCGAATTTGTCTTATCCAGTTTTGCGAATTTTTATTTCGCATTAATTGGTATAGGTATCACATCTTTAACTGTTAATATGTTTCAAGTGAGTATATCAACCTATTTTGGTTGTGTTGTTTTATGTGCTATGATTAATATCTCCAAAAAAGTTGTATATATTATTTAATATAAGTGTAATATAATATAGGAACAATTAATTTATATTTAATCTTACCTGAAGATACAAAAAAATTATTAGCTTTAAAGTTAATTTTTTCTGTGGTAAAATAATAATAGAAATGGTATCAAATTAACTGCAGGGGAGACCGGGGACAAAAGTAACACGGGACAATAGTAACACAGTTAATATTTCTTAAACTATAATTGATATATGTGTATGCGGCTGTATAGTAAAATTCTGTAGACAGATCGACATTGAATCGTTCATTACATGTTGATTCTCGTGGAACGTGCACGAGTGCAGGAGCAAAAATTACTTTTTTCATGTATCAAGTAAGTTTTATTGCGTGCACAAAATCTAAAATATTTTTTTTCTTTATAATGAAGGTATAGTGTATTATCATAATATGTTTTAATGATTATCTGCGTTGATGGTTTGTACATTTGGATTGATTTTAATTTAGATTTTTATTTAAAAAGTTTACTATAAATCATAAAATATCATTAGGGGACAATAGTAACGTCTGCCTGGAGTCAGATGTAACATTACAATTATTCCCAAACTTACTTGATTTTATTTTAGTATTATTTTGTACAATGTTATTTGTATTTTTCTTCATAGAATCTCTCCATAGAATTCTTCATAGAATTAACAAGAAAACACAAGACAGATAAGAGAAAAACTATATAAAAGAAGTGTCTTTATACAAACAGAGACTTAAAGAAGTTATGAAGGATCAGATATCCATTTATGCAGCTGCAAAAAAGAGTATGACTTATATTGTTGTGTTACGTACCTCTGGCAAATGTGGTACAATTATCCCCCTCTACTGTTATAATCGTTACTATCGTCCCTGGGGGTTAGGACGGTTGTAACAAAATTCCTCATAGTCTTTAAACAAACATAACTTTTTTCTAGTTACATAAAATAATTAAACCAAAGAAAATTTTGTATCTAAATAAATTCTATATCTAAAGATACATATTTTTTTAATGTAAGTATCATATTTTAACCGTTATAACACTTCAAAGTCAAAATGTTACTTTTGTCCCCAGTCTCCCCTACGTATCAAATGTATAAATACAACATATGATAGAAATTGCAATTTCTTCAAAAAAGAAAAATTATGTTACAGTTTCTGCAACTTATGATGTTTACAAACGATACAAATGGAATACTAGCATGCGGCTTATTAATTATCGCCCATTTCGTTTATATGTTCCTTGCTAACTTGGCTGGGCAGATAATCACAGATCATAATATCAATATTCTTAATACAACGTATGTAATTAATATTTAACACAGGCCTGTCCAATTTGAGCTCCGGAGCCAAAACGCAAAGTCATTGATGTAAAAAAATTTAATGTGAGTAAGATTTTAGGAACTGTAAACTGTTGATAAGCGTTACTTGGATACATAACACTTAGATACGTGTCATCACTTTACAGTCCCTGAAATTTTACCTACATTGAATTTTTTGCGTCGATGGCTTTGCGTTTTGGCTCCGGAGCTCAAATTGGATAGGCCTGATTTAATACATTCTTCCAATGAATACAGTTAAAAAATAGTATAAATTTTAAAATTTCTTATTTATATTCTTAAACATCTATTATAAGTTTCCAAGCAAGAAATTTAGTGTATTTATATTTGCATATTCATTGCAAACTTTCGCATAATTGAAATCTATTAACTGTTTTTATACCTAGATATACCGTGCAATGGTACACGATTTCGTTACAGGCACAAAAATTATTGTTTTTTATAATGCAAAGAAATACGAAAAATTATTATTTTGTTATCGGCGGTATTTTCGTCACTTCTTTAGAAGGCTTTGCCACGGTAATGTACTCGTAATAAAAAATGTATATACAGGGTGTTAGTTAAGTATGTTGCCATACTCAACAGAGCGATTCTTTGGTTTATTTCAAGTAAAAAATCCATATAAACATGTGTCCTAAACGGCTTAGTTTCCAAAATACTGGTGAATGTTCGCAAATGTTTGACGAAACGGTAAATTGCGTTGGAGATATCTTCTTGCATAAATATGCCTTGCTTCACGTGAGTTACCATTCACACAACCGTAAACAAAGTGACAAAGTCAAAGTCAAAGTCACAAAATCAAAAATAGACTTCAGTTCTGATGTTGCTGCGGGTCAGTTAGCTTGTACATACGTTTTCGGACCAAATTATTTCAGTCCATCAAAATCGCAAGGTGGACATTTTCAACAATTCATCTAATTGTTTTATTTCATCAGAAGAACTGAAGCCTGTTTTTTTATTTTTTTTTCTGTTTTTGACTAGTTTTTGACTAGTTCAAGCTGTATTTCTTTCAAATAAACAGATTATTACTACAAGTTTAAATTTTTTTATTTCGGAAACTAAGCCGTTTAGGACACATGTTTATATGGACTTTTTTACTTGAAATAAACCAAAGAATCGCTCTGTTGAGTATGGCAACATATTTAACTAACGCCCTGTATGTATATATACAGGGTGTTTCCAAATTAAATGGCAAAACTTCGGGAGCGTGTAGAGGAGTAAAAAACTAAGAAAAAAAGTCCTATAGACATATGCTCGTTTTTGCTCCGTTTCAGAGAAATCGAAAAAAAATGTTTACATTTCTTGCCATATCTAGCACCGACATATTTGATTACATTTTCCACTTTCTGTTATGAATTTGTCAGTCGCTCTTTGAAAGCCTTTAACAGTAGATGAATTTTGTCTTTTGCAATATGCCGCGTACGTATTCTAATAGTGAATATGCTGATATGGTTTTTGTATACGGTTTCTGCAACGGTAATGCTTTAAAGGCGGTGCGAGAATATGCACGACGATTTCCAAACAGAAGAGTGCCAAACCGAAGAGTGTTTATGTTGACATTTAATAGATTGCGAGAGACTGGATCATTTTCAATTCGACAAGAAAACAACCGATTTCAAGCAGCGTTACGAAGAGATTTGCAGGCAGGGAATCGTATTTTACAACATTTTGACAATCATCCTGAGACCAGCGTTCGGAATGCGTCGGCTGTATTGGGAGTGTCACCACAAACAATTTGGCGAACTGTAAAAGGAGATAATCGCTA
>NW_017257668.1:171425-198662 GCF_001594055.1 Mycetomoellerius zeteki | reverse complement strand
AAGAAGTTTATTCTTCGCCTATTCAATCAGAGCAACATTTGAGAAATCGTATCGTAGCTGCAGCGAACAGAATATCGCAAGAACAGTGCCTGGCTGCTACAAGAGCCGTGTTTGACAGATGCAATGCTTGTATTGCTGCAAGAGGTGCACATTTCGAACAAAATCTTCATTAAAAAGTTTATAAATAAAATAATTAAAATAATAAATTAAATATATTTTTTTCTTTTTTCGTGATTTCCTGCGAAACAAAGCAAAAAGGAGCATATGTCTATAGGACTTTTTTTCTTAGTTTTTTACTCCTCTACACGCTCCCGAAGTTTTGCCATTTAATTTGGAAACACCCTGTATATATATGTAGTTTATAGTTTATTGTTAATTATCTTGAAAAAATTATCTTACAATTAAATCTATTCTAGTTAATAAGTATGTCAATATCTTACTTTACGGTGATTTACTCCACACGATGATCATACAGGATGCGATACAGCATTTAGTAGCCCATTGTAGATAATTATATGAGATTTCTAAAAGGGCCGATATTTCATTGGCGAGCAATCGGGTATGTATTGCAATTTCCAACTTCCATGAAAGAACATTATTCAACAAGTTAAAGAATATCAAAGTTCACGATAACATCACATCACGCGGAGTAAAATTTTGATATCATCAATAAAGAAAAATTAAAATATGTTATGCAAAGTATGAAATGTCTTAGTTTTCAACATTCAAGTTTTGTTTATTTTTTATTCACAAAAATCACTGTTTAAAATAACAATCAAAATAATCTTAGGAATTTTATTAAAGTTCTATATTATCATTTATTATGTCGTTTATTTTTTATTCATTCAATTACCTATTAACTAAATCAAACGTTATATGTAAATTTAATAATGCATAATAAAAATTTAATAATGCATATAAAAAAATTTATAATAATTGCAATATATAAAACTTTTTTTCAGAAGTACTAGTGACAGTTACTAGCGACAGAGGATAATATTTATTGCTTATGTATAAGAATACTTATGTACAAATATGTATGGATTTATTATAATTTCATTAAATATAATTTTTTTAAGTATATGTGGATTTATTATAATTTTATTTTGCACAAAGTAAAAAATTAAAAGCATACTTATCTCAAGCATACTTATTATTATTAATTCATTACATTATTTCATGTTACATTTTTTTCATGTACTGTTTATCTTATTCTAAAATTGTCAATTTTTATCATTTAAAATTTTTATTAAATTTATTGTGATGTGTGTTCCTTATATTGCAATCTATAGGAATGACAATCCAAATAAGATCGAATAGTATCTTTCTGGATCAATTTCCATATTATCAGAGAAAAGAATAATTTTTAAGAAAATCTATTTCCTTTTATTTAGATTTATCACTTTCTTTGATATATATACATATATTTATACATTTCACTCACATAACTTTACACTCAATAATAAACTGCACATTTTTGCACATTAATATTTTAATAACTGAATAAAATTAAATATGAATTTGTGTATGGCACATAATGGAAACCACTCGCGTAACAAAGTAAGCATGATGCTCGACGTTTCGAACCATTATAAGGGTGTCGTACGAGAAAGTCTTCTGGAAACCCATAATCGCGCCTGCGTCAATGTGAGAAAAAAGCGGGGGATATTATTTCACCCTTGCTCTGAAAAAACTACATCGGATGAATATAACGTACAATTTCGATGATTCAACCATTCTGTCGCTCCCTTTGGCGTAAAAACGCAAATGCGTGTAATTTATGGTCGTCCCTAACTTAACGCGGTATCATAAACACCAATGATAATATTTTATAAAAACATCCGGCGAGGGTAGAAAACGGTTATATTACTCTACCGGAAAACGTACCATACGGTGTCCCAATATTGTTTTTTAGCATGTTTTTGAATTGTGAAAGAAAAGACTTTGTCACGAATCATTATTACAAGTTAAATAAAATATTTCCCTTAGCGGTCAGTCTATGGCCGTATCAACAATCGAAATATACGAAAATTAGTTATATCTTTCATTTTGTTATAATGGGATTTTTAGCGTTCTTTCAAATAATACTTTTTTTTAGATATTATGTACTACGTATCTCGTTTAGTTCTATTCAAATAATCTTACAATAAGGTCAAATTTTAATTAACTTCAGAAAAAAAACTAGCTAAGGATTATTTCTAATAATAAATCTACTATAAAAAAAATATTTAAATTAAACGCACGCACACACACGCACACGTTAATATCTTATTTTTACATTAAAAAATTGGAATTTATACATTCAAAAAAGCAGAAATGCGAAGTAAAGAGCTACGCACAATTAAAAGAATAGAGAACAGAAAACAGAGACTAAGAATTTCAGCCTATCAGAAACTGTACTTATATTCTACAGTACATGATTTCTGAAATTCTTATTTTCTGGTTGAAATTCTTATTTTCTGATTCCCTATTTTTTTGATTATGCGCAGCCCTTAACGTATTACTTGTAACACCGTTACCGTTATCGTTACATTTTTATAACGATTTCATAATAATTTTACAACTTTTCACGGTAACGATAACGCCAGGAGGTTGGAAAATTTGGAAAAGTAAATCGTTATAGTTATACGTTATTCATTAAAAATAGTAATGCATTACATCAATTCGTTACTTTTATTCATTACTTTAACAAATAAAAAATAACGAATTATTTTTTATGAGTATCGCATAATGATAACGAGTTACTTTTTAAAAGTGACTTTTTTCATCTGGCGTTATTATTACCATCACGAAAAATTATAAAGTCATTACCAAATTGTTATTATAAAAAAGTAACTCTTACAGTAACTGCATCACAAGTAACACAAGTTACTTATTCTCATCCCTGAAAAAAAATGTGCAACCATGTCAAATCTTACAGTTTCTTATATCTTCATTAACATCATTTCTCACGTTCGAATGCACACTGAATCTTTTTATTATGGTACTTTTGTATACCGTATCATCTTTGGTGTTTATCATAGAGTATTATTCGTTTTATACTAAACCTAACGAAGAGTAAGTTGATCTCTGTTTCCCATTTCTTCTCGTTCAACAGTCAGAAATTCAACGTTCAGAAGTCATCTAAAATAATTCGATCCAATCACAGATAAAGCGAATTTGGAACGATATATGTAATAGTATCTAAAAACGGAACAGCAAAGCGCAACATAATGCAACAACATTCATCTTCCAGTGAACTATGCACGATATTATTTCGTATACATATAGTATATATGAGAATTATAAAAGAAAGCACATACCTGCAACATATTTTCCACATAAATCCCTTCTTAGTACTATATTAGCATTGTAATTATTATAATACTAATATTATAGTATAACTTAATATTATAACTGAATATTACAATTATTAATAGCTACCACACATACAATTATAATAACCATTTTTCCTCTCTGGCACAATTTTAAAACCTCGCGTGAAGTGCTTTATTTTTGAAAGATTTTTAATTGCAGTTTACTCTTTTTACTCATTAACTGTTCATTTTATTTGTGCCTAAAATATGCTATTAATATATAATCTATTCAAGAAACTATATTTCGCAAGCATTAAAAACAGCTATTGAATTTATTCAATATAAAGAATGTTTTAAATATTAATTAATTTTAGTGAGTATCAGCCAGCATAAGTCTCATTCTGTATACATTAATTGAACTATTCTTACCGACTATTCTTGATCTAATTTTTCCACTAAATGACACTCGCCCATGCGAACTCCATGTTTCGATAGAATATTTTATCGATAAGAAAGAAAACATACATTTATCCAATTTTGTGCCATTGATTGCTTTACTGGTCTTTTGATGCTTTTGTCTTTATGACCACAATATAATTATAGAGATAAAATGTACTTCTATAAGATATTTGCGGATTATTTAGAATCGCCAGGTAAGGCTTAAGTTCAATACGATAAGAATTAATGATGTCTGTAATTAAAATAACAAAAATAAAATAATAACACTTTATACACTTTGAAACTCAATGTTCACCAAACAATTTTTATAAAAATCAGAAGGTTATTAAATAATTTGTATTTCATTTTTGTCAAAGTACATAACTTTTTTTCCAAAAACATATTCATAACTTAGAAATATGTCTATTACAAAAGTATTAATCATCTGAAGAATAAAACTTTTTTTTGCATGTCACGTATATTTGTTCCCGGTGAAAAATTTTTCGTACATAATTATATATAAGAAGATAGAATTTGTAAATCATGAAAAATACCATGTCAAAATTTTATAACTTATTTGTCTTTGTATCGAATAATTTAATAAAAATATAATTATTAAAAAATGTCGAGAAAGAGAGAGAAATTCTGTACGTAGAGTAGAATGAGGCTTTTTCATCTATTTTTCGATGTGTTTATGTTTTTGAACAGTATAAAAGTTTGTATACTGAACATTTAAAAATCATACTTGTGTTCTCAAGAAACAATCATAATTGCTATATATATAAGGTAGTTACAAGCAAAAAAATATTGTTTGTTGCCATTAATTTTATATTACTTTAAGAGTGAAACTGGAAATAGCTCCACCCTATGACACATTTTTTTACACTTATTGTTCACTCGTATTTTTCTAATCGTTTTTCTCGTAATTATTTTAACTGATCACATTCATAAAAATTCCCACTTGGAATAATGAAATAGAACATATTCTCTGCAATGATATAAATGAGTATGTGATGTGTCCTCGATAATTAATTATAGTTTTATAAAAGATACGTAGTATACTATCGTTACTTTATGGAGTTAAGAGAGTTCCTCGAACGGTTGAAACTGGAATGAAACTCTTCAAAGTCGTTGTGACAATGCAACGCGAATACGCTTGCGCTGACTCAGAATGGAATGGGGTATAATTACTTATGAAAAATTATTGATAAGAACAGATTTTTTTTATATCGAACATTTACATGACTCATGTTTCTTTAGCTTTATTCGTGTCTCGGTATATCAACGATAGCCAATGAAAAAGCTCGGTTTCATTTTTTCTTCCACCATGTACGCATGGACAATGCTTAAATTGCTACAACTGTCATTCACTTCTCGACGTTGTATCTCCTGCTGTCTATCATTCACTGCGAAAAATCCAAGAAAAAATTGACGGGTACATTAAATAAACCATTACAGAGGAAAAAGTGTACGAAGTAAAATCTACTCTCTGAAATCTACGGTTTGAAATCTGTTCTTATAGATCCGCCTCCCATTCGTGTCTCTACCATTGTAAGGAAATGTACATATTCGACGATCACTATCACAAATTCAATCAAACTCTTTTGAGGATTCTTGGTTTGTGGCCTTATGGAAAAACCAAGTTTGAACGTTTTCGTGCAATGTGCTTCTGTATATTACTCATTTCTCATACGATTGTTCAGGTAATTCTATATTTTTCTGTTGTATTTCTCTATTAACAATAAGTTTAATAAGGATATTCTTTTCTTTTCTGTTATATGTATATGGAATGTCCCAAAACCTTTGCATTTCCTTTTAATTCTTTGGAATGTTATAAAACGAAAATTCTTACATAAAATATCGAGACGATAATAATTTTTAAATTATTAGCGATTAAAGTTCACAAATCATAGAGCTGATATTTTGCACGGTCAGGCATAGTGATATTATAAGTGCTAGAGACACATCTTTAATCACGTCGTAGCCTATTTATTATACAAAAATGGATTGATTCTTATTAAAAAATTATTTTTAACATTTTCATCATAAATAAACATGATAATGAATTTATTTGACAGTTGACACATGTTGTAATATGTTGCTATTGATTTAAAATGATTACATTTTGATATTAATAATGCACATGTTATATGATAAGAAATTTAAAAATAATCGGAATTTGAATGCGACGCGTGAATTGGATGTAATAGTTGATTATGCCGTTAGAGATTGCGAATCGAAACTATTTTGAAAGTCTGCCAAATGACGTGGTTCTGACGGATTTGTCTTGCTAAACTCTTTTATGTTTGCAAGCAAGTTCAACGATATTTATAATGGCTGATAAAAACGAATAGAAAGTATACATGAAGTTTTATTTTCTATTGAGGAAATCTGCTGAAATTATTTTAATGCTTTGAGAAACTTTAAAAAAAAAAAGAAGCTTTAGGTAGAACACAATAAATAGTATAAAGAGGGACTAAAAAATAACTAGAATTGTTTAAAAAATATTTTTATAAAAATTGTTACATATTACTTAAAGCTTTTTCCTTAAAAGCATATTGGATGAATAATTATTATACTTAAGTTATTATTCAATTTTAAATTATGCCGTAAAAAGAATTTGTTGGTGGAATTAAAAAATTTGTCCTATACAAAATTAATGAAATGTTGAATTAATCATATTGTTAAATGTACGATTTAACATAGGGATATGTGTTTTTCTAGTTTGCACAGCTTGCTATAATCGACTTTAATATAAATGTCATTATTAGAATTCTGTCAGATGCTTTACCGACTTTTATATATGCTATAAAATTTAATATGTTTTTCTTCAAACCTAAGAAAGTAAGTTGACCTCTGATTTTAATTAATAAAATCGATTATTATAAAAAATTTTTACATTTATTTGAGATTTTGCCTAATTTAAAATTCACTTGATACAGCTAAAACAGATGTTGAAAGAAATTGTTAATAATCGGCGAATGTTGACAGATGTGCAGGAAATTAAAATAGTAGAATATTATGTTCATCGAGGAAAAAACTTTACAATTATTCTTACATGTATGCAGTAATGTTATCTTTATGCTTAAAAGATGTTTTAACTAATTTATGTTTAAAATGGAAAAAAATATTATAATGATATGGCAATCTTATATAATTTAGTGCTGCTAATGCCTACTATACTTCTATTTTTAATAATGGAATTTCAACCGGATATCCTCGATTTTTTTCAACCATTAAACGAATCACGTACACATTATTTATCATTCTCGCAAGAATACCACATAAATATAAATGCTGGAATACAGTTTTATTCTTTATTTTTCTATTATTCAATAAGTATATTTATTGGTATTGTTTCGATAATATCTATCAGTTCGATACTTTTATTAATTGGTTTATACTGCTGCGCCATATTCAAAATTTGCAGGTAAGGCAAAGGAATGTACAAAATGTGAAACTTTTAACAATATTTTCTTAAAATGATACAGTAAGAAAATGTATAATCGTACTATTTGCACGGCTTAATGACAATTTAATGTCATCAGTTATCGAATAGAACAATTCATGGACAAGAAGGAAGTAATAGCGTGCTTTAACAAGAGAAATGTTATCGTCGAAAGAATAATTAGAATAGTGGAACTTCATCGAAATGCACAAAAGTAGGCATCTAAAACTAAGTATGACAAAACTATTAATTCTTCGCTTAATAATAAAAGGTTCTATTGTTTGATTTATTGCGCTTTTAAGGATTTTTAAATTGTTAATGACAAGTTTTACGGCATCTTTTCTTAGTATCCTAATAATAGGCATGTGTTCCTTTGTCGCAAATTTATACATAGTAAGTAACTCCTCTTTTGTAATATCTATGTTATAACTTATGCATTATATTAATGATTTCTTTAATCTGTTTTTTGAGTGTTGAAACTTATGATTTCGCTCACGCATTACAGCACTGTAATTTCATAATTAGTTGTCCAAATATAAGTATAAACTATTAGTGCCGTAATACGTGCATGAAACCATAGTTTTTAACAT
Organism: Mycetomoellerius zeteki; assembly: GCF_001594055.1. NCBI lineage: Eukaryota > Metazoa > Arthropoda > Insecta > Hymenoptera > Formicidae > Mycetomoellerius > Mycetomoellerius zeteki. Next base: position 190,890 of record NW_017257668.1, on the reverse strand, counting down.
TCGAACACTCAGAGAAAGGTTTCTTCGATTCAAAGAAATGTTTCTTTGCTATATGATTAAAGAAAAAATATCTTTGATTTGAACGTCATTTCTTTGATTTAAACATTATTTTTGAAATTAAATAAAAAATTTGTTTGGTTTAAAAAAATTATGTTTAAATCAAAGAAATGACGTTCAAATCAAAGAAATTTTTTCTTTAACCGTATAGCGAAGAAATATTTCTCTCTTTGAATTGAAGAAACCTTTCTCTGGGTGAATATTAAACGGAATTGTAACATCAAAATATACTTTATTTGCTTTCATCTTGAAGCCTAATTTTGAATGCTCGCTTTCAAGGCATCATTCCATCATTCTTTCATTAGAATACGGATGAAAAGTCTAATAATGCTACATTTTTTATTCTTTCCTGTACGGTTTTTATTCTTTCCTCGTCGTACCCATTTATCGACGGTGCCGCGTGCTACTCATAACTGAACGACTTCATCAAAGAGTTTAATTTAATATGTATTTATTATTTTTCTAACATTAAAAATATGAATTTAAACAAATATTTATTAAAATGCCATTTTTTTAATCAAAAGATTTGGATTTAGTATTTTTTTAAAATTCATTATATTTCAACACACAAATATTGTATTATAAAATATACTAAACCTGAATTTAATTTAAGTAAACGTTTTAATAAACAGTCATTTTCTAATTTTAATGTTTTAGTTCGCTATAATTAAATTGAGATATCTATATTGTAAACAAAAATTATTTTTTAATTGAGTCCAATTTTATTACATAATATAAAGCTTATTTAACAAATATATTTTATAAATAAAGTATATTTGCTAAAATTAAGAAAATTTTTTTATTCATGTACATAGACATACACACATTTAAATAATATTTTATATATATAATTATGATTACTTAAATCATTTCGTTACTAATATGTTAATAGTTTGTGAACGCAATAATATGCATGGATAATTGGATTGAAGTTTTAGTAAGAATAGTTTATATTATTGCACATGAGTCTTATCTCTTCGCATCTACTTTTATGGGGCAACAGATAGTAAATCATGCTGATGAATTATTTAAGGCAATGTGAGTAGCAATTCGTATTTTTTATACAAAACTATACACAAATTAATATAATCTCAGATTACTACAAATATATTATCGCCTCCTTCATACTATATAATTTTTGAAAATAAATAATTTCATTATTTTTCGCAATAAGTTTTATTACAGTTTTTAAGTTGGGGAATTTGGGAGGATTATTAATATTTTCAGATTTGATTGCGTTGAAAGTCCGACAACCATATCGGCACGCAATTATCATTTCTGAAATTAATTCATTTAAATGAATTTACAATAGTTCAACATCTTAACGTTCTGACCGTTATGGCGCTTCTTAATTTAAAATTATTATGTTTAACATTAGCGGTCTTTCAATCTTATTATTGATTAAATAATTTCATATTTCTAAAAATTGCGGAAATATTTGAGGTGGATGAAGTTATTACTCCAGTTTGTATGTATATGGTGTTCAATAATGACCGGATTACCTTTCGTGAGCACATAAAGCAGACTAAACTGATTATGAATCGAAAAGTTCTGTACTAATATTTTGTAGCTTTCGTAATAGTTAATGAGAAATTAATTTCTAAAGATCACTGAATAAGCGCATAGGTAAAAGTTTAGATTAAGGCATCATCTCCCCAATGATCTTGAAATATATTGTCAAGGTTATGATTCTGAGTGACCTCCAACAGGTTTTAGCGATCGCTCATTATTCGTTAAAAAATTATTAACAAAATAAGTTTAAGAAATAACATTTCTTTTCTGTTACATAAACCAAAAATCGTATTATGTGCATGAAGTTCGTACAACTGTTATAGTTTAGTCACTATTTTTTACTATTAATTAATTTATTAATAGTTCATATATGTTGTTGCCGTCACTATATTTGTATAATATTCAGTATTACTTTCATTTTCATTACTTTATTAATATAGTTATAGATACTTAAATTTTAGAATTGCCAACGAAATAGTAGCCAGAACTATTTCGTTTTCTCTTAGTGTTCTGCATTCAGAGAAAAAAGTCGTATCAGTAACTATAAATTTGTAGTGAAATAGCGCCTCAACTGTATACATATTATTAAATTCTAATAAGAATACTAGATTAAGTGAACTAAGAAAATATACATTAACCAAATAAACAATTTATAAATGGTTAATATTACTATATTTTCTTAGTTCACTTAATTTACTTATTGTTCTTATTAAAGCTTTATAATACATAGTTACAAATTTGTGTATGCATTTCTTATTTATTTTTGTCTTCCAAGTTTGAAACCAACGCTGCGCCTTTTATTGTAAGCGGTTTCCTTCTTAGGAGAAACTGAATTCCGTTACGTTCCTCTGGTGACAAAGCCGCATATTACTCGTATTGAGCAACACTTTAAAAATTTTTGTCTAAACTAGAAAAATGTAATTGTTATATCTATTTGCATGAAGTCCAAGTAACTACTCAATGTAGTTGAGTCACTACTTCACTACCAATTAATAGTGCATACAATTTGTTACCGTGACTATATTTTTATAATATTCAGCACTACTTTAGTTTCTATTACTTTGTAAAACTAGTTACAGGTACTTCAATTGCAAAAGTTGCCAAATTTATAGTTGCTGGAACTATTTTGTTTTCTCTCAGTGTGTATAATTTATTGTATAATTTTCAATTTAATTTAATTCCAATTTATTACTCCATTCTTAATCTTTGGAAACCATCCTCAACTACTCCGCGTCAGCGCAACATTTTAAAAAATTACACATATACATATATTTTATATATATATATATCTTCAAATTTATTTTGGCATGACTATTATTTTTATCAAATTGAATGAAACAATAAAATTGCGAATAAACTAATAAAGCAATAAATTAGCAACAGAAAACGATAACTTATACTTATGATTTTTTTAATTATGCTTCACTAGCACAATAAACGTAATTCTAATTACATTTTTATAATAGATATTAAGTCAGTATATCAGTAATGAATTAAATATTTTTCTAGATACATGTCGCTGTGGTACAAAGCACCTGTAACAGTACAGAAATTGTTATTGTTTATAATGCAAATTTCTTCGAAAGGCCTTATACCGAATCTTGGTGGTGTATACGTTTCAATATTGGAAAGCTTTACCTCGGTAGGCTGGTGCAAATAGAGAGTACGATAGTAACCTTCTATCAACAAGCTATCAGCTTCATTGGATTATTTGTTATAGGTCACGCATATGTCAATATCCTTCATGATGGTAATTTACTCTTGTAGTACAGTAGTTCCATCATAATCTAATACAGAGAGAGAGAGGAGAGAGAGAGAGAGAGAAAGCGTAGTAATATACATGGAGAAATTTTCCACAGTAGAATAAAATAGGAAGATATAATTTGATTAAATAAGGCAATTGTTTCTGCTATTTCTTTTATTAATAAATAATATATTTCATTACCTATCTTTATTTTATTTAATATTCATGAGATTTTACACATATAACAGATTCTATAGTACAGCTTATTTAAGAATTTATTTAATTATTATGTATAATTTTGATTTTTTTCTTTCTTTCTACATATTGTTTGTATCTAGATATGCTTTTATCAATATTATCCAATTTTAGTATTGTTCATTCATTTTGTGATATATTAATCGCATGTTAGAATATTTTAATGATTTTTTGCATATAAAGAGATTTTATTGCATATAAAAGATTAACGTTGTTTATTCGTAAAATATTTCTTGCTTATTCCTCTATCTTTCAAATTGCAATACGCTTTTTTTAATTGTTTTAAAAAATATAATTATTGCATTTTTTATTTTCTAATTATACATAATATTAACTTAATTCTGTTTTAAGATTGTGTTTCTTGATCTATAATTTAATAATTTCTGTTCTACATTAAATGTTAGTAAAATAAAGTAACATTGCGTATAGTGGTTGAAACTTGAATGATGATATCTTACTTGTTTATACGTTCGTGTTAATTTAAAATATTATATATCTCATGAATTTTATTTTATTCCCTCACAAAAATTATTATGAGGAGTTGTGTGTTTGATATAATTCGAGCTTATTTTTTTTCTTACAAAAATATCGAGAGATATAAGTACATAATCGATCGAAACTTTCCTCGTGCTTTGCATATAACTCCGAATAATTTCGCAATTATTATTATTCGCATCAGTCATGCTTAGACTATCTCTAGCACCTCATAGAGGGGAGAAAAAGGTCGTCATCGAGCGCATATATGGTTTGGCATTCATGGAAAGATGACTGTGCTTGAGAGTTGGTATTATAATGTTAATAGAATTTCTTTAGTGATATGCGGTTTATGGCCTTATCAAAATACGAAATTCCGATACATACGAGCCATGTCCATATTAGGAATATTTATCTGCTTCGTGGTTTATCAGGTACATGTTAATCTGATCAAAAGAATATACATATTTCAAAGTTATGATCGCATATTTTTATATCTTTATATTTTAGTCTAGATTATTGTTTATTTACGAATACAATTTCAAATTAGTTTTGAAGATTTGTTCGGATATTTTTCCTGCTATTTTGTGTATACTGCAATTCATCGCCTTTTTAATTAAACCGAAAGAAGTGAGTCATTATTCACCTTAAATTTATAAAAATACTAAATCCGTAAGAATTTATTTAAAAAAAAAATGTTATACAAACGAAGTAATACAATATATGACACATCCACCCACACACATGCACATATATTATACAAAGACATCATTGTCTAAATCTATAAACCGCTTTTACTTGATCTTAACATGATTGTTTTCAGCATTTTGAAACATTACCTTAGATATGTATAAAGGACATCAAAATATTTTTTTTATTTAATTAAAAAATTTAATTAAAAAATTTAATTAAAAAATTTAATTTATTTTATCGCTTGATGTTTGCGGAAGAAATATCATACACTATTTATAGGTGAAAAAATTATTAAACCAGATTTGCGAAGAATGGAATGCGCTAAAAGATTCTAAAGAAATTGAGATAGCAAAGAGATACGGAACGTTTACGAGGCGATTTACAGAAACATTACTTCGTAAGAAATCTTCTAAAAGAATCCTGTTTGATATAGATAGATTTACAATTACATTGTTTGACAAATTTGCTTTAGATAAATATTTTTTTTATAAATTCAGGTATTTTTCAGTGTGCGGCTTGTTAAGCTGGCTTTTTCTAGTGCTAATGCATCTTATTCCGATCAACATTAATGAATCAACGACAGCCAACGAATCTTTCTTAAGACAAGATGCCTTAATGCAACAACTTAATAAAGAAAGATATATCTATTTATTTCTCACAATTGTCTTTCTAGGTGTTTTCGTAATGACAACCACTACATCAATGGTTCTAGCATACATGCGACATATTTGTGCTATGTTAAAAATTACCCGGTAGAAGTCTTCGATGTTTACAAATGTTTGTCAAGCATGTTCTAATTGACATGAAGTATATATTTGTAGCTATCGTATAGAACATTCATTGGATGGAAATATCTTACATATATCTATTTCTCAAAAAAATCGCTTGATGTATCAGAAATTAATTAGCGCCGTTAACATTCAACGAAGAGCTATGGAGTTAGTATTAGTTTAAAATATATATAATCATTATTCTCTTCGCAATATAGTATTAGAGTGAATGATCTCAAAATTTGAACTCTGATTTACTATATGGAAGTTTCAGTTATATATTACACTTGTTATGTTATTTAAAACTTTTTATTTTGTCGTTATATATACTTTTTCTGATAATTCTTATGTACATTCTCTTACTTATATAATATTTCCTTTTAAATAGTAAATTATACAGGGTATATACTAAGCACGCTAGAAGATTTTAAGGGATGATTTCTCACACAAATTTAAGATGAAAACTTTATATAACCATGTGTCCGAAATGACTTAGGTTTAAAGATACAGCATGTCAAAGTTGAAAGAAAACTTTTATTTTTTCTAAAAATTTTGAAAACCATTTTATATATGTTTAAAGTTTCATCAAAATAATTCGATTTTCAAAATTTTTGGAAAAAATGAAATTTTTTAACGCCCTGTATTTTTTAAACTAAACCGTTTGGGACATATATAATTTATGGAGTCATATGAAATTTTCGGCTTGAATTTGTGTGAGAAATCACCTCTTAAAATCTTTTAGCGTACTTAGTATACACCTTATAAGAGGTATACCGTACAAGAGGTAATATAGATACGAGATAAATTCGTTCAATGCAGAATTTGATTATTATTATTCTTTTATTGAAATTGATGCTGAAACGATTCATGAATAGATACCGAATTTTCTTGCTGTTTTGAAGGTTCACGCAACGTGCCTTAGACAGCTTTAAAGAGTCCTACTTCTTTTTGATTGGAATAGGTGTAGTTTCGTTGGCAATTAATTTATTACATGTAAGTAATCTCCAATCACGCTTTATCAGTTTGATTTTATACTTTTATGAATTTTTATACATTTCGTTTTAACGTGTTAATTTCAGGCAATGAAAGCTGCATTAATCGTAAATAACGTGAATGAGCTAGCGATATCTACTTTTTATGTCATTATTCATTTTTTTTATATTTTTATAGGAAATTATGGCGGGCAGACAATTATGGATCATAACGCAGATGTATTAAAAGCGTTGTAAGTTATTACAAAATTTTGTGTACAATAATGAATAGTTCATATCGCAAATAAATTTTCAGATATCACGTGCAATGGTATGTGGCACCCATACAGGTTCAAAAATTAATTCTTTTCTTAATGCTAAAAAATACAAAATATTTCGGTTTAATCATTGGAGGAATATATGTTGCTTCATTAGAAGGTTTTATCACGGTAAGAAAATTTATAATGTGTGTGTGTGTGTGTGTGTGTGTGTGTGTGTGTGTGTGTGTGTGTGTGTGTGTGTGTGTGAACAATCAGTGCAATTATTTAGCGAATTATGCTAATACGGTTTTGCGTATTGCACATTCTATATTATGGTATTTTTTTAATTATTATTATTAGTTTCTGAGCCATGTTTCAGCAATGTATTATTAGTTTCAAAATGCCATGATTTTATTTCTTATAAATGTGTTTAATTCTAAAAAAAAATATATGTATATAAATAATAGTATTATATGATAAAATATTAAAAATCATGATTTCAGCTTACAAGTACGTCGTTATCTTACTTTATGGTAATCTATTCTACGCAATAACATTGCAAAACATGTATTATAACAACAATAATATAATTATAAGGAATTGCACGAGTTGTAGTTGATTAATAATATTCCATCAAAAAAATTATAAATAATTGTATGCTAGATATTACTAAAAAAAAATGATTATCATACTTTACCGAATTTATTCTCATACGTTTTTATGCCTACCGTTTTCAAATAATGCATTACATAAATATAAACTTTCTTATATCATAAAATAAAAGTAATATTTTTTGCGACTTGATAATAAAACGAAGTGTAATCACAAAAAATCGTGACATTCGTGTCATTATTAAGTGAAAATAGATCGAGAAGTGTTTAAATATACTAATAAAAGAGAAGAAGAAAGCCATTTTTTTTGTTAAAGCGAATCTTAGTGCTTAGTAATATTTATAAGTGAATATACAAATATAATTATTAGTTTGAAATTAATTGTTGATTTAATAATAATACTATTTTTAATAAAAACTTGTAAATAACTTATTGCAAAGAATATCACCTCACAGCCTGGATTCAGACTCGAATCTCTCAAATTTCATTCGGCTATTCTTTCGTAGGATTCAACCATCAAGGCATGTGACGATATTAATTGCAATAGCTAATATACATATATGAAAAAATGTCTTTTTCATACAACTTGAGATAAACAATATTAAGTGAAAATAATCAGTTAAAAATTGCAGTAAAATTACACATAATTGTACATTGGAATTACACGCAATGTGGTACTAGAAATGGCTATTCGTTCTTTAAATTATTTGATATATTACTTGCTATCACATTGAGGGTATACATTTGATGTTTTTACGGAAAATAAGAGAAGAATACGTAATGTGACACTATGGATGGGAGAAAAAGAGTAATTACAGCGACAGCCTTGCAGTCGAGTTTCGGCATTCGAAGAGAAATGTTCGTCTCTGCGAATAAGTATTATAATGTGAATCGATTGCTTTTACTAATATGCGGTTTGTGGCCTTATCAGAACTCAATGTTCAAAAACATTCAAGCTGCATTCTATCTCACTGTTCTAATATCATTTATAGTGCTTCAGGTATGACATCTATATACTTTCAATAGTATGAAGATGACTTTTAATTTGAAAAAGATATGTACAATAGACAAGAATTACATAGAAAACATTTTAATAAGTGCGAATAATTATTGTATAGGTATTATAAAAATAAAAAACTAATATTTCAGTTTATGACTTTCATCAGCGCAGACTGTACTATAAATCTAGTCACGAAAGTGTTATCGATTGCTCTTCCCGTATTAGTATCCATCATAAAACACGGCGCCTTCTTCTATAATAGCCAAAAGGTAAGTTATTTCCATTGTATCGCCTATTGTAAAATTAAGCGAAATATGCTTTTATAATTGTAGATGAAACATCTAACAAATCTAATGTGGTATCATTGGACTATAATTCAGAATAAAGAAGAAATTGCAATATTAGAAAAGTATACCAAATTCTCTAGGCGATTTACAATTTTCATACTACGTAAGAATGATATGCCAAGCAATATTGTTTTTTTATGCATTTGAAATATACTGAAGAAATAATTATTTTCACTATTTTAATCATAGATGCCTTTGCTTTGAGCATGTTTATTATATTGATAAGCCACATATTGCCAGTGATTTTAGATATAATAGTACCGTTAAACTCATCTCGGCCACGACATTTCTATATCTTAGTACGATGTTTTATCGATGAAGAAAAATACTTTTTTTGGCTTTTACTACATACCATTGTAACTATATCAGTAGCACTGATGATGACGATATCCGTCGGAACTATGCTTATGAGTTATATTTTACATGCTTGCGCAATGTTCAAAATTGCTAGGTAATATTGTATCTTTTTATATATATTTATAATAAAATTATTGTATATAATAAAATATAGAAATATATATTTTATATATTATATATATAATAAAACTATATATATACATTTTATATACAGGGTGTCCCATTTTAAATAATACATGAAAATTTCTCGAAAACTATGGTAGATACGGAAAAATGTTTCAAACAAAAGTTGTATGCTTTGGAGGGGGACATAAGAAGGTACCATTGATTTGATCTTGGATGGCGTCGCCTAGATTAGGTTAAGGTCAAATCGATTTTTTTTTAATGGAACGCCCTATTTTTGATAGCAGAATCTAATAACTGGTGTCAAGAGCTTTTCAAAACACCATAATAAAGTTATTTTTCATTATGTACTTTTCGAGTTATACCGCCGGCATAAGCATTACGCAAGGTGTCCAACCGACAGTTAAAATCTTTTAAATGTTATTTAAGATCATGTCCTGGATAACATTTGTCAAGATCAAGGCCACTGGAGATTATTCTTCTTATTTTCATTTTTGCACTAAAAATTCATTTTTACATAAAAATGAAATTAAAAAGTACTACCTCCAATGGCTTTGGTCTTGACAAATGTTATCCAGGACATGATTCTGAACAACATTCAAGAAGTTTTAACTGTCGCGTCGGTCCTTGCGTAATGCTAATATCGGCGGTACACTGTAACTTTCGAGTCTCATAACTCGGAAAGTACTTAATGAAAATGAACTTCATTATAGTGTTTTGAAAAGCTTTTGCTATCAGCTATTAGATTATTTCTGGAATAAAAAATATGGTGTTCCGTTTAAAAAAATCGATGTGACCTTGACTTGACTTTAACGACGCCACCCAAGGTCAAATTAATAGTACTTTCTTATGTTTCGTTCCGAACCATACAACTTTTGTTTGAAATATTTTTCCGTATCTACTATAGTTTTCGAGAAATCTTAATGCATTATTTAAAATGAGATACTCGGTATATATACACATATGTACGAGGGGCACTACTTATATTTTGAGCCTTGGCAACACTGAGTGTTGTCAGGTGCCATCTGACGTTTCCACTAGAAAGTTTGACATTTTTGACCGTAATCTTCTTCAGAACGTTTTGTTATTTGAGCGCGATTTGTATTGTTTACAGTCACTTGAAAATTGTCTCAGCGAAAAAATAGAATTAACTCGTGAAAATTTTCGTGTAATGATTTATTACGACTTTCGACGTGGATTATCAAGACAGGAGTGCATCGATCAACTTACTTCCACTTTTGGCGATAAAGCCCCATCCTTTGCCACTGTGAAACGCTGGTATAACGAATTTAATCGTGGTCACCGTTCGCTCACCGACGAAAGTCGTGAAGGTCGTCCAAAATCAGTTGTTGTGTCAGAAAACATTGATGCTGTGCAAAAACTAATAATGCAAGATCGTCATGTGACATACTGTAAGATTGAGACAACCTTAGGCATTAGTTCCACCAGCATATATAAAATATTGCATGATCATTTAGCCGTGAAAAAGGTTTGTTCTCGTTGGATCCCACATAATCTGACAAAATCTCAAAAAGATGCTCGTGTCGATTGGTGCAAACAAGTGGTTCGAACGCATGCAAAAGTGTATAGATCATAAAGGAGAATATTTTGAAAAACAATAAAGTCATTTTCAATGACAAATTACTGTTTTTTTATTATTAGGCTCAAAATATAAATAGTGCCTCTCGTATATATAAATATATAGTCTCTTAAAGATTGTAATAAAGCTTAAGAATAGATTCCTGAGATTATTTTAAAACGTGCCTAATATGTGTCCAACATGTCAAGGCTATAATAATTTTTGAATTGTTAGTATTTAAAGTTAACGAATCATATCGCCTAAAGTTCATACTATTCAAGTATGGTGCAACACAAAATACCAACCATATCTAAACGCGAATATTTTAAGCGATATTTTTCGGGAAGGTCCCAAATGCGCACAAAAAATATCGGATACAGCAGGTTGTTCCAATCGGACATAGTCCCAATCGGACACAGATTGAAAGGAACATACGACAACTTCCATCGGAAAAATGATCTCAAGAATCTATCCTTAAGCTTTAAGATCTTTACAAGATTCTGTATAATCAATATTTAATCTCTATATTCTTAGTAGAACTACGATTTTAAACACGGAGATAATTTTTCTCTCCGTGATTAAAATAAAATCGCAAACTTTTTGAAAAGATTTAAATTTAAAGATTGTCTCTAAATATCACATACATCTGCAGCTATCGCATCGAAGATGCAGTGACAGAGAAGCCTACAAAAATATCATCTTCCTATAAAGATCATATAATTTACAAAAAGATAATTAACGGAGTGCATATTCATCGACAAGCTATAGAGTTGGTATTTTTTTACAGATTTTAGTATAATAATTTTAAAAAAAAGTATGATTACTTATTTTAAATATTACGATTGATTAAAAAAAAAAAAATATATATATATTTTAAATATTAGGTAATTATTTAAAATATCAGGTATATTTCTTGATTTTATACATTTACTATTTTAATAAATACAAAAAGATTTTATCTTTAAAGCTTTATTCTTAGCTTATTAATTGTAATTAAATAAAAATCAATTTTTTTGGATATTACAAATAACAAGTTACTATATCGAATATCATTAAATGAAGATTTAAAACTGGAGTCTTTAGAGAAAGATTCAGAACAAATATTTTTGAAATGGTTTTGAACTTTTTTTACTTAAATTGATGAGATAATTTAATGACTTTATCTTTTTATTTTTATGCATTTTCAATTTCCGCAACTTATTTTTATACTTATTGTCAATCATATTCATTTACATTATATTTAACATAATCTCGAATACCATCAATAAATTAGATATTATATTATCTCATATTGTAACCTTTAGGTTTACTGATTCGATTATATGTAATTTGAAAGTACCTTTTTTCATATTACTCAGTGTGGGAGTAGCTTCGCTAGCTCTTAATATATTTCAAGTGAGTGTCGTTTTCTCAAATTGAAATGTGCTAGTCGATTCATTTCTACAATTAACCAAAAAGTATTTTTCGCTCTTTTTAAATCTATATATTATACGTAATTCTAGCTAGGTTTTCGTCGCATTATCTATGTATAATATGACTGAACTATTTACATCCTTTACGTTTGTTATCACACAATTTTGCTATATGTATCTTGGAAATTATGGTGGACAAATAGTTACGGATCACTACATTGATGTATTTAACGTGACGTAAGTAGCAAAGACGTTTACACTTACAACGTATTTAAAAAATATATGCTCAAAAATATTTAAAAACTAATATTTGTCAAAATGTAATACTGCCACAAGCATTTAAAATATTTTATAATTAAAATGTTCGCTTTCCTTGTTTTATGTAGATATGATTCTTACTGGTATACTGCACCATTACGTGCACAAAAATTGTTATTGTTTATAATGCAGAGAACTTCGAAAAACTTTACTTTCGTTTTTGGTATATTTGTAGTCTCGCTGAGAGGTTTTTCTACGGTAATCAAGACAATTAAATTTATAATAGCTGTATCTTAAATTTTATCTAAACCACAACGTAAATTTGCAGCTTGCGAGCATGTCAATATCTTACTTTACAGTGATTTGTTCTATAATTTGGAAATAATTACTTACAAGAAAAATTCTTTATATTTGTAGAGATTCTTATATAAATTATTTTAATATTATCAAATGAAAATATTTATTCAGGTAATTTAATGTTAATTATCTTGCATATAAGAATAATTCAAGTAATTTGATGTTAATTGTCTTGCACATAAGAATAATTCTTCTTTCAACTTATTTTACATGTTATTTAATGTTGTATTATATTGTATTGGATTAAATGTCTTATGTGGTTACGTAATTACAAGTTTCAAAATTTAAAAACATTTTTATATATGTATGTGTATTAATCCATACACAACACGTAATTTTATGTATGTATATATATATAATGTTATGCCCTTGCGTAAAAATCGAATCGTTCGGACGAGCCTTAGTCGCGTTCGTCACACAAATATCGCAAATATCACATAAACTCGATAAACTTTCACATATATCTCGTAGCATTCACAAAAATAGACATAGGTTTTCTTTAGATAAGAACTTTGATATGAATAGTTTTACAGAATAAATTCTGCGTCAAAAACTGAGCACGGAAATCAAAATCAAACAACCATCGTCAAGAGAGAGCGATCTTCGTATCTGTATCAAACTTCTTAACGATCGATTATTATCGGTGCGGCTAAGGTCCGAATGATTATTCACGGGACACACGGACGCATTATATATATATGTATACATAAGATACATAAAAATATATATCTTTTAATATCCTATTATATACATATATATAAAATATTACATGTGCTTTTATATTATTCATTCAGATCACGATTTTAAAATGAATGATATTATTAGAAATATTGATGTGTTTGATAAATGGATTATAATATTAAGATATAAATATTACATGAACAAATTTTATAAATTAACATTAAGAGAATAACAAAAATGCAATGTCTAACGAGATAGGATGGTACATGTATGGTATTATTGAACATACAAAAGTTCATGAAAAGGTAATTTATAGAACAGTTTGTGTCTTCTTTCTTTATCCGTGAACAAGGAATCACGTCATGATATCATAACTGCATTTTCCGTGCATTTTCGTGATATCATAACTGCACTTTCGCAAAATGTTTGTTATATTATTGCACTATCAAATAAAATTTCTTCTTATTCGAATTAATAGACACAAAATATGAATTAATAGACAAAAAATATGTTACTATTATATGTATACGTAGATATTGCAAAGACATTATGATATACGATACTATGGTAAAGTTGACTCGTATCATAATAAAATGGTCTAAGCTATCCGTAAAACTTCTAGTCTTTGCACTGGCATTAACACCTAAAAAGATACCTCCTAGGAAAGAGTATACGATGGATTGTCAATTTTGATAATATTATATTGATAACTTATTTTCATTCTATAGTCAAGGAAAATTAATTTTCTTTATGTACATCCATTCTCTCCCCCTGCTGATATTTTATAAATTTCTTACATCTGCTATTTATCCCACGATGAACTTATCGTCATTCTTAAAATTATGCTATAAGCTTGAGAAAAAAAATTCACCGTCTATCTAAGTTCGATACATGGAGGGGGAAACGCAGTTTCGCGGCGTTGTTCCTGACATACACATTTTAGCATTCGCCGAAGATGGACTTCGCTGGGGAACGGTACTATAAACTAAATAAAATTCTTCTGCTGTGTATCGGTCTGTGGCCTTATCAAACTTCAACTTTAAAGAAAACTCAAATAATCTTTTTCCAAACATTATTCATATCTTTTCTGATATGTCAGGTATTCAGTGATTTTTTATTTTACACGCATATTACTTATTTAAATACAAAACTTGCTTATATATGATATAAGTAATTGGATAAACTTTGACATAAACTTACGTTTACTCAAATTTTGCAACAATCGTTGATTAAGACTATTGCTTTCAGTGCAATATATTTCTTATAAAAAAATACACCATGGATCGTATCTTGAAAACTTTATTGTATATCGTTCTGACTTGTATTTTTATTATAAAATATAACGCATTTCTCCTACTTACCGATAACGTAAGTATTCATATACTTTTAATGCATTTAGAATTCTTCGTTTTTGTAAGATTATTATAAATTTTTTTTAATTGCTCATTATATGTAATACCACACGTAATTAGTATGACGTAATTTTATTCGATATACGTATATATTAAACAAGATATAAAAAACCGCTAATATATATAACGATTATATAAAAATAATAAAAAATAATTATTAGGACATATAATACCAAAAAAATTTACAGAATGAAATATTTTGTTTATATTTCAGATTAAATGTATCTTTAATAGAGTCCGATATGATTGGAATATATTAAAAGCTCAAACGGAATTGAAAATGATACGAAAATATGCAAGCTATGCAAAATTGTTTACGATCAGTTATACATGTAAGATATAAAATCAAATATCAATCATGTAATTTTTTTGTAGCATAATACTTTTACATTACTTTAATTTATTTATACAACATATTTATATAATAATATTAATTATATAGTAATAGTATAAATTCATTTTATGTGCGTTACACGATTATATTCATATTTTCATTAAAATATTTGATTACATTTTCTTATAAAAATTATATATAATTTTTTTAAATGATAACATACTCTTGAAATATAATTGCAAATATAATTAGATTAATATATGCCGTATAATTTTTTTCTCCGTATTAGTATTTTTATTTATAACATATGAAAATATACATTGCTCTTTATACTACATCAAATACGTGGCATAATTCGCTTGCTTCAGTTTTGATTATTAGCACTTTATTGGGATTGCTAATATTAATTTGTTTACCCCATATACTCAATGTGATCGTACCAATGAATGAATCGCGGCCGCGACAAACATTAATTTTATTGGAATACTTTGTTGATGAAGAAACATATCTTATCGCTATTTTGACACATGTTATCGTAGCTATGTATGCTGGTTGTATAACAATAATATCTGTCGCAACATTACTCATAGCATATGTACTGCACACATGTGCTATGTTTAGAATCGCCAGGTAAAAACAAGAGTGATCTTAATTATCACGATCATTGATTTCATTGATTTACTTAAGAATACTAATATTGTAATAAGTTTAGTAATGCCATCGTATTTTCATAGCTATCGAATAGAAAACATATTTGATGAAAATATACAACAAATGTCAAAGGATATTAAACAATATATACTTTACAACAAATTAATTCATGCTGTATATGTTCATCGCAGAGCTATTGAGTTAGTATTAGTATATATCGTTCCTTTGCACTCAAAGCCTATTTTGCCTGGGCAATTCAGCAAACAAAAATTCTTGTCGCGGTATATTGCAAACATTATTGTATATTTATGTAAAAGGTAACTTCGCTTAAAAAAGAGTTTGGTAATAGCTACCAAATGTTTAGTAAAATAATGCCAATTAAATGTTTGATTAATATAACTGAACATAATTTTACATACCTTTAGAAATATTTAGTGAATACCAAACGGTATTACCAACGGTAATAACTATCTACTAAATATTTCTAAAAGTTTAGTTATATTAACAAAATTATGTTTAGTTATATTAACCAAACATTTAATTGGCATTATTTCACTAAATAAGGTTTGGTAACTGTTACCAAACTTTTTTTTTTCAGTGTTTTATATAAATAAATTTAATAAAAACAAATCTAACTCTAATAAAAGTTACTGTTTTTCTTACAACCTTAGATGCGTCCAGAAATCCTCGCAGAAAAGGCTAAGTACAAAGGTTTAAATATTATTGCAATGAATTAATAAAAATACATATTTTGCTGTTAAAGTTTGGCCAGTATTTTGACGAACAGTTTTGCGACATTCTATTTCGTGTTATTAGGATTTGCTGTGGTTTTGATGAGTCTCTCTTTCCTTAATGTAAGCGTAAATGCAATTATTGCGAAAAAAAGAACACAATATCATTTATTTGAAAAAGGTTAATTATTATTATGATATACAAAGCATATAAAACTACAAAAGATATAGTAGATAAGATAATTAATAAATAATGTTCGATTCAAGTTTTATAATGCAGTAATATCCCTGGAGAAAGTGGACTTATTGGTATTTGGCAGCATTATATCGATAGAGTTATATTATATATTTTTGGGAAATTATGTTGGACAAAACGTCATAGATAGCAGCATTGGCATTTGTCAAGCAACGTAAGTATTAGATATATTTTTTAATTTTATAATATTTTTTATACATTTATAAGGTAACTCCGGTATATACGCCGTACCTATCAAAAACTTAATTTATTAAGTATTATTTACTATGTTTAAAGGAAACGAACTATATCAGTAAAAACTTTGTACTGTCGACTACTATGAAAAAAATATTAGAAATCCGAAATATATGGTATATTTATTTTTCGTATTAAGAAATGAACTTTTTAAAATCCTTGCATTTTTACCGTATATCCTATAGGGATGGGATATATGGCTACTCATAGAGGGAGAGGGGGGTATGTACGACTCATGAAAAATTTACAAATAATGCTTATAAATAAGACGTAAAATGACACAATAACTTATAAAATGCGTTTATAAAGTATTATTAAGAAATAAAAATAATAAATGTGTATATGAAGTAATAAATAATAATTACAATCTTCCTACATACCTATATTACAATCCATGGTTCCATTACGGTTTTATATCTGGGCCAACGTCGGATACCAACTTCCGACTGTCGGCCCAGTACTGGCTATAACGTCGCGTCCAGATCTTATCCAAATGATAAGATCGGCCTAACGTTGAATACTAGTGTTGGGCCGACATTGGTAACCGACGTCGACCCAAGGTTGAATGCCGATGTCGAGCCCACATTGGAAGTCGATTCAATGTTAAAATGCCAGTGTTGGGCCGACACTACTCATTAACATCGGCCCAATGTTGCATGCCAGTGTTGAGCCGACACTGGTGCAATATTCGTAAAAAAAATATTTTTTTAATTAAAGATATTTTATATACAAGATGTTTATAAGTGTATGGTGAGATTTTACCTCTCTTAAATTAGAAATTTAAATTATTTTCGAAAAACATACCTTGAGAGATTTGAACTTACAAACCTAGGACCTCTGGATCATGAGTCTCTTGCCTTACGTGCTACACCATTTCTTTAACTGAATTATGTTACTTATTACCTATTGAGGTTTGTTGAATCTTGCCCGATGTTGAACGTTGGGCTGACGTTAGCGATATCACGGCAAACTGACTGTCTTTAATCAGTCACGCGATTTTGGCCCAGGCTACATTAGTTGATTCTTACTCAATGACGATTCTTGGCCATTGTCGGGCAAGCGTTGGCAATATGTTGGTAACCGATTGTTACGCCAATCATGGCGCGACAGCGTGCCAAACTATGTTACCGACTCTTACTTAATGATGACTCTCGGGCCAACGTTGGCAGTATGTCGGTAACCGGTGATTACAACAATTACGACGCGACGTCGGCCTAGACTATATTAGTCGACTCTTATTTGAAGACAACTTTAGGCTACCGTTGGGCCAGAATTGGGCCAACGTACGTTGACAGTATATCGGCAATCGGTTGTCATGACAATCACGGCGAGACGTCGACCCAGGCTAAGTCAGCCGACTCTTATCTAAAGACAACCTGTTGCCAACATTTGGTCGAGTGTCGACATTAAGTAAGAGTCGGTTAATGTAACTTGGCTCTACATCGCACCATGTTCGATTAATGATAGGCAGTTTGCCGTGATATTGCCAACGTCGGCCCATTGTTCAATATCGGGCAAGAGTCGGCAAATCTTACCTGGGTTAAGTGTTATGACATGAGGTACATATTTCATGTAATGTACTCGTATTTATTGCATTTAGTGCATTGAATTCAATCTGCGTACTTTGTATGCTTTGAGCATAAATCCCGTCCGCTAAAATACCGTATATTCCAAACAGGTGGGATACAAGACAACAAACTAAACAAAGAATACGAAAGCAAAGCACTTGTATTTTGCTATAAAGCATGCTTTACTATTCCTCTACACCCCACATAGGAATGCCAGTCGTTTTCAATAGCGCCAATGTTTGGCCCAATACATAGTAACCAATAATTGGCCAATACTTGGTATTCTATTATGGACTGTATCTGGCATATGACTGGGTAAATTGATTGGCACTTTGCAATAGCGCCAATGCTTGGCCCAATATATAGCAATCAATTATTGGCCGATACTTGGTACCTTGTTCTGGGCCATGTCTGGCATATGACTGAGTACCATTGATTTCCGTAGTTTTGTCTGTTATACTTAATTTGTCGTGCAATAATTATATTGAGTTCTTATTAAATATGTCACAAAATTATTACAGACAAAAAAGAAAATTAAAACAATTAAAACTTAACAATGATGAGTGTATCAATAATATTGAAAAAAGTGACATAAACAATCACAGTGAAATTAATATTGACATTGGGAACAGTGTAAATGAGATTATGTTAGATCACAATGAAGAAAGTATTAATTTAAAAGGAGATAATTGTGATTCTACAAGCCCTTGTGATGCTATTGCCCATGTTCTTTCTTAGTTCTTTTGATTTATAAGGAGTCTTAGTTAGTTTGATTTGTTATACAAGATTCTATAAGCATTGTTAATTGTGATTCTATA
>NW_017257668.1:163582-171213 GCF_001594055.1 Mycetomoellerius zeteki | reverse complement strand
ATTGGAATAATCACGGCACTGCATTAAAACCATTATTGGTCAAATATTGGCATGATAAGACAACTATTAATGGCCCAACATTGTTTATCACGTTTGGCCAGTATAGTTATCCATTATTGGGCCGAAGTTATCATCCCATAGTATTCCCATTAGTGGGCCAATCATGGTCGCCATTATCGCGCCAATATAAACCACCTGATAACCAATCTTGGGCCAGTATTGGGCCAATAGTAAAATCCTATACGTATGTATCACGAAATAACCACTAAATCTTTTACACGCCTTACAGTAATCATTTTATATAGATTATAACTTATTATGGCGCTACTTATTACAGTGACAAATCGATTCAACTCAAAATAGTTTCATTAATATTAACAGTAAGAAGCTGAAATCATAACACAATACTAATATAACATAAAGGCATGTAACAGAGTAGTTGCGGGAAAATTACCCCCACTCCTTCTATTTTTTCTGATTTCTGCGGCGTAAATCCCAACACGACATATTTATCGGAGTTACCCTAATATAATTTTGATGGCTCTAATATTCGCTGTAATATGTGAATAATATAGAATACATAATTTTTCATTTCTTGAATACATCTAATAAAAGCTTAAAGTTTTTCCTCTAATGTCACTTTTTAAAATGTTTCTAAGATTTTTGTTACTAAGTTATTGAAGATTAAATTTAAAAAAAGTTATTTAACTTTAATCGCTCATAATCTGTTAAAAATCTGTTAAAAATCACCATATCGCACTTCAAAAAACAGATTCTTGAAGCTGAAACTTTGAATGATATAATGGCCAAATTTTTTAAAAAACATGTAGACATGATACAAATGAAGTACCGCTACAAACTTTTGTTCTGACCTATAATTTTCAAAATTTGATAAGAATGAAAAAATTTATTTGATCATTTAATGACTCCATTTAATTAAATATATATTTATCATTATTAATTGCTATACATGTGTATCTGTACATATATTAATAGGTATAACGCACAGTGGTATGCTGCGCCATTATATATGCAAAAACTGATATTACTCATAATGCAAAGAAGTAACAGGAAGAGTGCTTTAACAGCTGGAGGTTTATTTGATGCGTCATTGGAAGGTTTTGCTAAGGTATTATAAGAAATTATAGGCATAAGGAATTATGAGCAATCCTTTGATTAATCTTATAAAAGAAAAAATGATCTTTAATATTTATTATATTCAGCTTATCAGTATGTCTACATCTTACGTTATGGTTCTTCAATCCATGGGAATGCACAAAGAAAGTCACGAAAAGCATAATAGTCACGTTTAAAAAATTCGAATCGCAGGTTTTAAAACGCAATCAGTACGTACTACATATATTTCTCTGGATATTTACTAAAATAAATTTTGAAATAACAATAAAATACATTTTTCACTTTTTACAATTTTTATTATTATGTCATAAATTAAGACATATTTTTAAGGAGTTAAAATATATTTTATTTTTTACCTATCTTTTTTATCATTAACAATCGTATATATGCCGATGTAATTATAATATTAATTTCTAATTTAAATTGACTAAATAAATATGTACTATAATTAATAATAAGTAAAATACTTTTTGTGACATGTGACTCATTGTGTATCAATTACGTACATATATATATAGGTATGTATACTATAAACAACTTTCTAATCTAATGTTTTTTTTCGGCACGGCTGTCTAAATTGAATATATGATTTACTTTCTAATATTTTCTTTAATATAATATGCTGAAGCACTAAATATGTAACACATAAAACTTAATGTCGTCTTTACGATTCTCAACAACTTGTATGAAAATAAAGACTCACTAACGTGGGTCTCAGAATAGTGACAAACGCGCGTGCGCAAGATATGTATGAATAAATGATGAAAGCGGCGAACATTTGTTTTCCATCACACACTTTATGTAATTCACCTTTATCGTCGTATTTTTTTTTATCACGATCTCTCCTAAATAAAATTATAAAATTTGTGAGAAAATTATGATTGTGATCATCAATAACGAATACTGCCGGAAAAAATGAGTTTTTTTTCGATATACTCATGACAAATGTAGTGAAGCCTTTGAAGAGAAATGAATTTTAACGGTCAGCGTTACTACAGAATCAGTCGTTTCTTTCTAGAAATGACAGGATTATGGCCTTATAATAATTCCATGTATATATATTTTTATAGAGCATTTACGATTTTTGTCTTTGTATCTTCTAATATTACTCAGGTAATTTTTTTTATTTATTTGATATAAAATTAGTGCTTCTTTTATACATACATACTAATATTCCTTATACCTATATACGTTAAATTATAATTTTATTTAGTCTAATTTTAATATTTATTTTTTAATGCTCATATTATTATATCTTTCATTCATTTTTACATTTTTCTGTAAGTCATTTCTATAAATGTCAGAAAAATTCTAATTAACTTTAACTAACATTTGTAAAACTAACAGAATTAAATAATTGCAACAGTGATTTAATATCTTTAATATCTTTCTTAAATTGAAAAAGCATTGTTGTATAATAAAACTTTTTCTGCAGCTCATCAAATTACAAAGCACGGTTCACGATCTCGATCGTTTTCTGTATAGTCTAACGTATACTATTCCTTGTATCATCTATATTATAAACTTTCTTAGCTTCATTATTAAGATTGATAGAGTACGTGTATGAACAATTTAATTCAGATTACTAACTAATTCTATTTAATTATAAAAAATGTATCATTAAGATTTAAATATAATATTGACGTTCGCGTTTAATTATCACTATCCTTATTAGATAAAAGATATGATGAATAGAATTCAGCATGATTGGAATACATTCAAAGATGAAAGAGAATGCGAGGTTATACGCTATCATACCATAATCGGAATGCGATACACAATAGTTTTCTTCGGTAGGACATCAGAAATTTTACCATTTTTATTAAATTACAAACAATATGAACATGAAAATAACGAAGACTACTCTGTGATCCATTTCTAATATATAATAGTATAATATTGTTTTAGCTTTTCTCTTGCCACTTACGTTTAGCTTTATTTTGGGTTTTTATTTACCGAGCTTTCTTGATTTTGTCCATCCCTTAAACGAATCTCGTTCGAGGAAATTGCCTCTCTTAGCGGAATATGGTATTCTCGATGAACAGAAATATTTTTATTCTATTCTGATGCATCAATCATTATCAATCGCGCTAGGCCTAATAACAATAGTTGCGACTTCATCATTAAATATGTTATACCTTTTACATGCTTGTGGACTATTTGAAGTGACTAGGTAAGATACTGCAAATTTTTGAAAATAATAACGCATTTCGAGTATTTTCTTATACATTTTATATAAATGTATAAGATATTAATAAATTCTTTCTTTTGACTGTACTTCATCGTATAATTCTAATGAATTTAGTGATGATTATTATTAGGGATGCACTGGATCGTAAAATTATCGGATACTGGATATCGGATATCCAAAAAGAATGTGATACTGGATATCCAATATCCAATATAGTAATTATCCGGCTGAATCTCGAATATTTTCCGAGATATCAGGTAAAAATTCTTCAAAATTTAAAAAAAAAACAAGGGAAAAATAGCGATAATAATTTTAATTTTCATTATTTTCCCAACGTGAAAAGAAAAATAGGAAAGAACTATGCAAGCAGTTCAGCTGAAAAGAATAAAATTCTGAAGCATCGATAACACAAACTTTCAATATAAAATTTCAATCGGATATATATATATATATATTATCGGATATTAATGATATCGGGCGATCCGACCGAATAGCAAAGGTATCGGATATTACCAAATACTGGATATTTTCCGGATATCCAGTGCATCACTAATTAATTATTATTGTTACAAAAAACATAGCATACCCATGGCAAAAGCAAAGTAAATTATGACATAAATTATAGAAAAAGAGATAACTTTTACACTCTCTCAAATACATGATAATTGTATTCAATAGATTGATTTTGATATATTATATCTTTAACCAAAAATAATATGAATCTATATTTATAGCTACCGTTTGAAACATGTTTTCGATGACGGAATGTTTTCAGTAAATACAAATGAAAAATATGCCATAATTCACGCCAGAATCGTAAAAGTCGTCAATGTCCATAGACGAACAGTTGAGTGAGTATATCAATCATGAAAAAAAGATGCAAGGTATCTTAATTTTTTTTTACTAAAAAATTATTTGCATATATTTTCAATGCGAAAAAAATTAATGCGTTAACTTAGATATTATTCATATTTAATTCATGCAATTTTTCACTGTTAAAGATTTTTAGATTACTTTATGTCCACATTCAAGGTAACCTATTTTATTATGCTCATACTTGGAATGATTACGATAATTATTAACATGTTCCGTGTGAGTTATTTTTTTAAATAAATATTCTTAGTCCTGTTTTATATTGTTCCATTCTTTCTGTCTAATAATAAAATATTTTCTAATTGTAAAAAATTGAATTCGATTAATTTAAATTATCATGTTTTTAGCTAATCGAGGCTGTTTTAGCAATGAATGATTTTGCGGAATTAATAGCATCTGGCTCTTTTAGTGGAGGCCAGTATGCTTTTTTGTTTTTCGTCAATTATTTTGGACAAAAACTAACAGATCGTAGTATTCTTATGTTTAATGAAGTGTAAGTTTTTAGAATTAATCCATGATACGTCATTTGCTTATTAAAACACTTACATTTAATAAGAATCTTAATAAAAAGAAAGAAATAGGTCACATTCTCTTCGCAATTACGTAGGTACGATATACCATGGTATGCAGCACCCGTGCATATTCAAAAACTTTTCATATTTATACTACAAAGAACAGTAAAAGGTTATGTGCTCAATATTGGTGGTATAATTATGGCGTCGTTGGAAAGTTTTGCATCGGTAATGATATATTTTTCTGTCGTTATAAATTTGAATAATTAATTAGAAGATTGTAAATATAACATGATTAATGCGAATAATATAACCATATAAAGACAACTGAAATAATTAAATGTATATTAGATTTTAATGTTATGTTATAATTATTTCTTTTAGATGGCGAGTTTAACGCTGTCTTATCTCACCATGTTATATTCCGTTAAGTTTAAAATAGACAACAAATCTGATTCTAATTAATATAATGAAACTGTGACTTATGAAAATGAGAACTGTATCAGCAATTATGAGACAATTCACTAATAGATTAAAATACATTTATCTCACAAATATATCCCATAAACAACATAATATCAGAATAATTATTGCAATGTTTTATACTTTTAAGGTATTTTTTCATGCTAATGCTCGATATATGCTCATTTGTAGCTTTAAAGTAGGTTATTTGTGATCAAAATTGACGCTATACAGTGAAAATACATGAAAAGGATGTAGCGTCACGTATGTAACGTTCAGTCTAAAAGAACTGGAGGAATCTGATATTGTGTGAAAGTTAGATAAAAATTTTTAGCTTCAGATGCTAGCATTAAATTGAGACCATGTGACCAGGCTAACGCTGCTTTTCAACGTCTGCGTCTTTTGAAATGGCATCTTTACTTTACCAGAAATTTTGAACAATAAGTTTACCCCTTTTTTTGACGATGCATATGGCGTTGATATTAAAATGTTACCTTTTCATTCGTACACTATAATTTTATGTAATGGTGGCAATATTATAAGGGTAAGGGCAATTCAACGAAAGAAAAATCGAGATATATAATTATTTAGGAAGGGAAAGTTAAAAGCTATCACGCAAAGCGTGACTAAGGGACTTTTTATCAAACAATCACATTTTTGATAACTATTATCTACAACATTTCATAAAACAGATACTTTTATTTTTAAATTCTCTGAAATAATTCAAATTTGATAGCAATCAACATACATTTGTATGGTTTATTTTATTTATCAATAACTTTTTAATAAATAATAAGCGACAATTTAAATCTTTTAATTGTTACTCAGGTTTATGACCTTAACAATATAGGTATGTCAAAGTCAAGGACATTAAAGGACCTCTAAACAAAAGCCTTTCTTATAAGGAAAGACTCCCAGGTATTCTTTCCTGATTTTAATGAAACTTATTGTTAGTGGGTAAAAAAGATTTTTTATCAGTAACCAAACATGTTTAAGGAATAAAATTAATTCTCGCGCGCGCGCGCGGAAATTGGCCAAATTTTCATTTTTCAGCTATAACTTTTGAACGATGCATAATTTTGTAAATATACAAAATGTACAGAATTTCAAAATTTAACGTTGTGTGCTTAATTGTATGTATCGTCCCTCAGACGCAAGTCTCTCTCCGGCACGGCATGCGACACCACGACTGACATCCATCGAGGTCCCACTATTTGCACGCGACTTGGGGAGTGCCAGGTAATATAGGCGAATGCACCTAGTAATTTTTATACCAGTGGATAACTTTCGAAATTCTATACAGTTTGTATATTTACGAAATTATACGCTATCATACTTTGTTCAGAATTTATAACCGAAAAACGATTTAGCTGATTTTACCCCTTAAACATGTTTGACTGATAAAAAAAAGTATTGAATATTTTTATCTCTTTTACAAACTGAATTTCATTAAAATTGGGATAGGAACATCTGCAAATCTTTCTTAACCACACAATTTCTCCAACTTTCGTTAATTTTTTTTACTTTTTTTATATATTGAATTTTGAATATTATCTTGAATTTTTATAATCTTATATTTTTTTAAATGGAAATTAAATGAGAGCATCAAATAAAAAAATATTAACCGAATAAAAAAATATTAAGCGATATTGAGTTTAAAGCCGATAGTAAGATATTTACAATAAGAATTTATATCAAAATAATGATAATGCCTATGAAAGCCGAACACTGGATGTACGCATGCAATGAGTTTATTAATAAATAATAATAATAGACGTTTCGATCCTATTGCGAATCCTTCTCAGTATCGCATACAATCATTAAAATACAATTAAAAGTTAAAAATTAA
This sequence comes from Mycetomoellerius zeteki, assembly GCF_001594055.1. NCBI lineage: Eukaryota > Metazoa > Arthropoda > Insecta > Hymenoptera > Formicidae > Mycetomoellerius > Mycetomoellerius zeteki. Next base: position 164,189 of record NW_017257668.1, on the reverse strand, counting down.
AATTATTAGTCATTCACTTAAAATTAAAAATCGAATTGAGCGATGTATGACTGCATCTTGTGATGTAGGCATAATGAGTATTGATGTCCAAGCGTATATACATTATAATTGCCAAGTTAACTATGACATATCATTGCAACCGGATTAAACAGACATATATAGTAGGAAATAATTTGTAAATCAAGCGTTGCGTTAGCGTCGCGACGCCAAGTGCATAAAAATATAAAACGGGCCGCTTGACAGCTTGGTCGATTGATGTGTGCAGAACATGATTGCGTATATGTTCATGCCATTGCCAATTCGCAACGCTACCATTGGCTTTATCTGGAGTTTTGATATTAACAAATTTTAGATTAAAATTATTCAGAAACTAAAACCGCAATGAATAATCTAAAAACACTTTTATTATATAATGTCGTCGGTATCTTTCGATTGTGACCAATTCAAATAAAATTGGTGCAGCCGGTACCGAGAGATCTGGAGATCGTGTCCCGTAAAGGGACTATTTCAGCTTTTCAAATTTTTTCAGTCGTACACTGAAAAAAAGATTGGCTGCTGCAGTAAATTAGATGGTAAAATATGGCATAGTATTTTTAATTGGCTGCAG
>NW_017257668.1:162029-162235 GCF_001594055.1 Mycetomoellerius zeteki | reverse complement strand
AGAACATGTAGGCAATCGATTTGTAGGCAAATGGGATGTAGGCAAAAGGTGCTGTAGGCAATCGATTTGTAGGCAAAAGCAACCCTCTCTTTTTTTCAGTGTACGTGTGACACATACATATAGGGTAGAACGGGGCTATTTGAGCATAGGGGCAAGTTGGTCAAATGCAAATATCTAAATAACTAAAATATATATAGATACGTCTA
>NW_017257668.1:151382-161626 GCF_001594055.1 Mycetomoellerius zeteki | reverse complement strand
TCAACATGCCCCATAGATGGGGCATATTGGTCCACTTTGCATTCTTGTAATTAACGTAATTTTTTTCTTATTTACGAGATATATTAAGGATTTATAAGTATTTAATTATTGAGCTAGATGAACATGCAACATTTTAAAGCATTTACCATTAATCTATCATAATTGTGTGAAGATTTATAATAATTTAAAGAAAAAGTGTCACAACTAGCCCCGCTCTACCCTAAAGCGTTTGTCCATTAAACTGCTGTTCACAATGCCTTCATACAATTTTAATTTTAATATAAAATTAAAATAAAATTAGCAACGAAAGTGAACCTTGATGTGCATACGGATGTAATTTATGTACATGAGACAAACAAACAAGGAAAGAGCGAGAGAGGGCGCGAGAGAGAGAGAGAGAGAGAGAGAGAGCGCAAAAGGGAAAGTTTATGAGAAAACAAGAATGTAAAAGAGAGAAAGGGGCAAGGAGAGAATGAGAAAAGGAGAGAATGAGAAAAGGTGAGAGAAAGATTACAAATTTTAATATTAAATCCATACCCTCATAAAAAATTTGTATTGGTGATAATATTTATAAAGTTAACAGTGCAATTCTTCATCATGGTAAAAATATAAATGAAGGACATTATACAAATTTATTGCGAGTTAAAGATATAAAATGGACATCCGTAAATGATTTAAAAGTTGAAATATGTAAGTGGCTTCAAAATGCTAAGAGCGCATATATATTTTTCTTAGAACAAATCTAAACAGTTAAATTATCAATAAATGAATTAAATCAATACAGTATGACTTAATATTAAATAAATATAAATTTATAAAATAACAATTTTAGTAATAATCTGTATTCATTTTTAGAAGATTTAAATTCTACATTATTATATTTTCAAAAATTTACAAAAAGCAGTAGAATCCCTAACAAAACCTTTTTAAAAAAGAAAAAATATACGCCAAGTGCGTAAAAAAGATATTGAATTCTTCTTAATAAAAACGGATATGAAATAAATGTAATTAGCCAAATATTTTATTACGCAAAACACATAAGATAGACTGAAAGTGATTAAATTTGTCTATATATTAATATAAAATTATCATATAGATTTCTGATATCAATCATGTATTATTGTAGTATTTTTGTTTTTGTTTGTTTAATTAGCATGACATCTACACAGTAAAAAATTTGTGTATTTGTGTTGGAAACGGTCCACTCACGTTTGTGTTAACAGTTTGTGTTGAATTTTTTAACATATTCGAGTGTTAATTTAACATAATGTGATTATGTTATTTAAAGATTTTTTGTGAAATTGATATTCAATGTTTCTTAGTGTCAAAGTGACACAATTTATGAGTAAGTGAACAAGTAACATAAAAATAATGTATTTTAAAACGTAAATTCAAATGAATGAAATATGTGTTAATTTAACATATCATAAAAGTTTTCTGAAAAAAAAATGTTCCCACGGTATGTTTACAAACTGTATCGATGTTATCTTTCTTTGTATTTATTCTCTTACATAATATTTGTGTTACCTTCTAACATATTCATCTTGTGTAAAATTAACTAAAAAATTTGGACCGTTTAGGACATGCGATTTATATTAAATTCAACACATTTTTTCCAACTGTGTAAAAAATTCAGAATGTCTCCATCCCTCTCCAATGTAAATTTAATTCGTGGATGATAATTATTAAAAATATACAACAATTTATCAATGTGAGTTTGATTATAGCTAGTGCAATGTCGTCAACATATCTAAAATAAAATAAAGGCGTTACAGGTAATAATGCAAGAGAGCACGTTTCTAAGTCACGCATAACTATGTCAGCTTCTATAATGAAAGATAGGGGTGAACCCATCATAGATACCCCAAACGTCTGTTTGTAATATTTTCCATTAAACATGAAATACGTGGAATCGAGAACTAATCTTAATGTTATGATGAACTCATCTTTGGAGATGTTAGTATTGCGTTAAATCAAATTCCATCTATTCATCACCCCGTCAATAACCAATTGGAAAATCAATTGGAACATTCGTAAATAACGAAACTAAAGATAAAAGTCCAAAGATAAAAGAATTTTGTCATTAGAAATGCTAGTTTGAGAAATACTATCAACTAGTTTAAAACTGTTACCTATAGAACTGGATGCTTGAGGCGGATTGTTATTCAATATTTTGTGTAGATATGCCGCTAAATTATGTAGCGGGTTACCTATTGAGGAAATTATGATGCGTAAAGGATTTCCTATTTTGTGTATTTTAGAATGCCCATACGCACGAGATAAAATTAGATTCAATGAGATTAATTTTTTGTATTCCGATTCAGTAATAAATTTGAGTTGCTTCCATCTCATTAACACATTCTTCGTCTCTACTATGACATTATTAACCGGTTATGCTTAACAATCGTATATGTGTCAGGATCTGAGAGAATTAATTCCATTTTTTCACGATTTCGACTGGGATAACATAATTACTTTAGATGAAGAGAAATTCCTACATAAAAGATTGACGTCTGAAATGATTTTCATTAAGAAACAAATTATTGGCTTAAACATTAAAAATGACACAGAATCTCTTGACGTTGCACTCTAAATCCGTAGCAATGAAAATTTTACTGCTAACAAAAGTGAGTAGTAAAGTCATTGCTTTAAATGTGAATTTTCACTGCTTTGAAGGAGTAGCCGTATATAAGATATTTCCGATATATTGGCGAGGAAACATTCTCATTTTCATAATATTCGCAAATCAAAATATTTTTAAAAAATGATATCTCCAGAACTATTGGTTGTACGACATTTAATAAAATCCCATTTTGTAGGTAATTAAATACTCTTTCGATTTTGTCATATCCATTTTGCACATAGATGCAGCCAAATTTGAGATATTCGCAATTAAGACAGAACAAATTTACGTAGAGGAAAGTTGCCGAATGCGTATCACTTAACCTATTTTTTGTTATATTTTCCATTTGGCACTGTTTTATATGCAAATGAACATTAAAAATTGTAGCTTGAAGTTTTGGACGCTTATTATTACATGTTTAACTTTCCACCAATAACAAATTAATTTGTTATAAATCTTTTTGTAACATGCTGCAAAAGGTACGATTTAGGCAATCGGTCGCCTAAATCGTATATCTATAGAGATGATATTTTTTATCGTATTTCCTTTGAAAGTATTGAATTTATGAATAACAATTCAATAATAAAAAAACAAATGACACAAAAATAAATTTGCTTATATTTATTTTTGCACTTGATATTTATATTGATATCAATTATTAGTTTTATCATTGTCAATTATTAGCCTTATCTTTTGATGGTACGATTTAGGAAACTTGACGAATTTTGTAAAAATATCGATTTAATCATTATAATGTAATGGTTGCAAATATGTGTATACAGTGAATGTAAAATACTCTACAATAAATCTTCTTTTATAAAAATACAAAAATTTATAATAAAATTGGATGATCGCGTTGTTATCAGCTACATAAGTTGGTTAAAAATTAATGGATAGGCGTTAGTCTATCTACAATGTCAATATAGGATTTCGATAAACTAATACAAAAATTGACTGCTGCAACCAATTAAAAATGCTATGCCATATTTTACTATCTAATTTGCTGCAGCAACCAATCTTTTTTTTTAATGTAGCAAAATCGTTTCTCTCCATGTACATCCCTTGGACGTCTCTCGGAGAACTTGGAACAATGTGATAGATATTGATAAATTATCATTTTAGCATAGAAGAAAAGCTTGATCTGTGAATCGATGCTATGAATTATTAAATACCCAGTAAAAATATATATGTATATATAGTGTTTGAGGTTGTTTCAACTGAAAATTTAATTAAAAATGTGAAAAAAACGTTGCCGGATAATACTTGATAACAACGTAGATTAGACTTCGTATTAATAATAAGTAAAAACATGAGAGCAATCTCTCAAATCATATATATATAATTTTTTTCCGGGCTGCTATATGGAAGTAATCGATCATACGCTCTTCTGAGTGACTGTACATCCTATTTTTTATATTAATTCTCCTTTCATATTACAAGTATTAGCAGCAAAAATAAGTATTAATATTGATTACATTTTACTTCAGAGATTTTGAGCGAAAAGTAATTTTATTTATAGATAATTTTAGATAAGAATTATGCAGAAGAAATGCTACACATATTATCTGTACTTTTACCTTGATATATCTCATACCTCTTGTTACTTGTCAGTGTTAAAGAGCAGTTAAATCACCAAATATTTTTTAATATTTTATACTTTGTTTATGCTATATTGAAAAGTTTTGATTTCCGTACGATTTATTGAAAATTTCATTAGAAATTAAGAAAACACACGTCATATCATAATTCATTGATAAACACACAACACTTTATGAGCAGGAAGGATTTATCACAGATAGCACTGTTTAACATCATTATAGTGCTACGAAAATGAAGCGTTCGCGACGCGATGAAGAAATATACACGACCGAAACTCTTCGCATGATGGTTCACGCTCTATTGAAGGAAATGTCACGAATAGAGACTATTGTTCGTTATACTGCGCCCGCGCCGCGTCGCGATGCCGACATCGACGCGACGACGCGACGCATCGCACTATACTGTTTATCCATTGGAACAGCTGACTTACATAACATGCAATATTTTTATTAGCTTTTCGCGCACAAGTTTTGTCATCGTACCTATGATGTTGAGAACATTCGATATAGCGTTTTCTGATCAATAAAATGCATTATAGGATATTTTTGTGAGATTTCAAAACATGTTTAAAAAAATTTGAGAAAAGAAAAATCGCCATATTCTCAATCAATATGAAAAAAATATTTAATTATTTTCTTGTTGACAATTATATTTATCGTTATTGGTGTAACATATATTGAACGCTGAACGAAAAGTCCGAACTAAGCAGGGATCTTGCTTCGAATGTAAAATACTAAACGAACAATTGTAATTATTCTTATTGAGAAAAATTAAAAAATTAATATTTTATTATATTTATATTTATATAGTACTGAAATCTCTCAAATAAATAATAAAATAAAATAAAGATTTGAAACAATAAACTAAATATTAAAATTTTTAATTTAAAATTTTACTTTATTATTATATTTAATTGTAAAATGTAGCAATGTTAAATTACACTTATATAATAATAAATTAAAGTTAAATGTTTTGACATCTTAAATCGATAAGTTTTACCCATATATGTACAGTCATTGACATAAATAATTGAAAAAAGAAAAAAGTTTTTTACATTTATAGAAGACATTCGATTGAATACTCGTATCAATTTTACATATGTCTATATTTAAATATAATTATTTAGAAATAAAAAGTGGTCATGTATTGATATGATGCTAAAGAAAATATATTCTAGTCAATAATAAATTCGTATTTTGCGATTTTACCATTAACGATAATATTAAATTAAAAAAGCTGAAATACTGATGACACGAAACAATACTTTAACTTCTTTAAATTAATATGAAATTGTCAGATAAATACTGAACATATCGAAGCGCTGAAGTGTCTATGGCCGTATTCATATTCGATTCTTATTTTAAAATCGTCTTAAATAATGTCTTAAAATGGTAATGTCGCTCTGTAATTAGCTTATGACATCTTAAGACTGTACTTAAAACGGTCTTATGTATGAGAACAGACTTTAAATTTATCGGTTTATATCCTAATTACATTTTACACTAAATAAAATAAATATACCTAAAAACTGTAAAATTTTCTTACAGTGTCTGTTCATTCTTTATATCTTAAAAAATGGCATAAGATACTTCTCATATCTTAAGAAAAATACATGGAATAAGTATATTTAAAGAGATTTACTTATTTAAATATATACGTGTATCAGTTTACGTAAAAAGTTTCAAGTAAACTGATATAGAAAAGCTGTTTACTTCAACATTAAATACAGCCATTGACGACTTGACGAACAATGAAAAGGAATATGTATTGTGATTTGACATAAGAAAATTATTCTTCTAGAAGAAAGGCACTTGTGTTGTAATTGCGTAGATTACTATTTTTCTCCACATATCATTCTTATGTATCTATATGAATAGAAATAGTGAAATATGCAAGGAATTTTTAGTCGTATTTCTAATATGTCAATAATTTTGCAAATTACTAAATTGTATGGAACTTATGCGTAAATTGTAGTACTTACTTTTTGCATTTATTTTATGGACAAGCGATGCGATCTTATGGACAAGAGATGCGATATAGCGAAAAATATGATTGATTCAACAAATATAGAAGATGGTGAGAAAGGGAGAACGTAAAGGTAATTCTTCGTTTCTCAGCACAGAAGTATTTTGACAGTTGTGGAAAGATGAACTTCGTTAGAGATGGATATTATAAACTCAATCGACGTCTCTTGCTATTAGTTGGCTTATGGCCATATGAAAATTCTATCTACAAGTATTGTCAAATGATACTTTGTAACATTCTTATAATATTTACGATGATTTGTCAGGTAAGAATATTAGACAAATTTTCGCATGAAAAAAATCTGTTGTTATCATATATTAAATATCATCTGTCTCATTTATTCATAGTATGTTACACATGAAAAATTATTATTCCGTTAATACGACCTACAAACACGAAAATTATTTGCTTAAAAAATTAATTTCTGATAAGTAACTTATCGAAATTCATGGTTTTAGATTACGAAATTGCTAACATTGAAACGAAATATTGACGTCATGCTGAGACTTCTTTCTTTTACCGTGCTTTGCATAATTTATATTATAAAATATCAAACGTTCTGTATTATCGCTAGAAAGGTGAGTTGATAGTGCATTGCAATTTCTATTACCTTTTTTTATTTTAAAATATTATATTAAAAAAGAAATCATTAAAATAAACAACCGTTTTCCTGATTATCATAAGACACAAAATAATTTATTATAAACATCGGTCCACTCTACTTTGTAATACGTACGTTTCAAAGATACCAGATATCCTATTAATTCCCGTGAAAGCCTAAAAAGCGTTATTAATACACATTTTATTCTCAGGGTCGGATTAATACTAAAGGCTAACTTAGACTGTGCCTATAGGGCAACAAGTTTAGAGGGCGGATATTTTTTGAAAAAATTTTCTAAAAATATAGTTATTTTTTTCAGACGTAATGATTGAGAAAATTGTCCATCAATTGACGATCATTAGAATCTAGTTCGGGTTTCGCGATCTTTGTGTCGATTTTATTCTATCAGAAAGAAATTTGAGAGGGATTATGCCAGCTTTTTTCGTACATTCATTGATTGTATATAGAATGAAATGAATAGGTTTGCGATAAATGAGTTTCCTATAAAAAAAAAGCTCGTAAAGTTCTTTCTATTGCATTATAGTAAATGAAATGTATAATAATTTTGCAACTTCTAAGTATATTATGGAAACATTAGTGCAAAAAAGTTAAAAAACTAGTAAAATTCTTGCAGAAATCTTTTTTTGTTGTTCGTCGCGAACGCAGACTTGCAACGAATGAGGATCTGAGTTTGAGAGTTAAATAGGGGCGGCAACGATTGAAGTATCTAGAAATAACAGAAACTTTAATCCGACCTTGTTTACAGGAAGTAAAAAAGTTACTGTTTTGTACTTTTTATAATAAAATTTGATTATGACATTGTAATTTTTACGACTATAATGATAACTAACTAAATGCTGAGATTACGCTGAGGTTAAAAAAGTCACCTTGGAAAGTAATTTGCATCATTACGCATTTATTTACTGAAAAAAGTAATTTGTAACAAATAACGAGTAACGTTACTTCATTATAAGTAACGACTAAAAAGTAACGAGTTACAAATACTGAATTAATTGTTCCAATAACGAGTGACTTTTCCATTTCGTTATAAATAACGACCGAGTTACTTTCTAACCCTGATGTTACCGTTATAGTCATAAAAAATTTGTCATTGCCAAATCGTTATTATAATAGAGTAACGATAAGGAATATAACGGCGTTAGAAGTAACTAGTTACTTCTATTCCCTGCCTGCTTATTCTACCATCTAAAATCAAAATATATCTGTGGTAGTCTACCTTTTCCACCAAATATACTTATTTATCTATTATTTAGATTTTATTTCCACACGATATTAACAACACATAATGCAGTGTAAATTTACAAGTTCTTTTTAATTTTTTATTTTGGTTTGTCACATTTTTTACTAATGTATAACAAATCATTATAATAAAAATTGGAAATACATTTTAACGTTTGTTGCAAAAAACGATTAGAAAAGAATTCAAAAATGGCTACAATTGGTTCCAAATCAACCTAAAAAACTAATTTCATAATTTTCCTTGAAGTAAGAAGAAAAAATATTTGCATTAGCAGAAAGTACAAGAAAAATTTCTAATAATAATAATAATATCACGCAGTATTCGTAATTCAGATAATGCATTTTAAAATGTATTATATGTAAAAAAAGTTTATAAAAATAAATATGTTATTTTTTTAAATTCCTTATATTTATGATTGATAATCAAATAATAAATTATTATACTTTTATATTATATTTTAACTGTTTTTGGATAAAATATCTATGCATTTAAGTTTATTCTTATAATTCTTTGCGAATAGATAAGGTATCTTATGGATTGTGTAGAAGAAGATTGGAATATGCTTAAAGATAAAAAAGAATTAGAGATCATAGAGAGATATACTTGTATTGGAAGTATGTGTACTTTGATTTTGACAAGTAAGAGATAGATACATATACACACAATTTAGCAGCTTTTTGAATAATACAATTATATTAAAAGTCACTTTTTTATGCAGTACTGGGTTTTGTGGTTATGTTAAGTACTTCTTTCTTACCATTGATACCAAGCATCCTCGATATCATTACACCATTGAATGTATCGCGTCCACGACAACTTCTATTTCCAGGAGAGTACTTTGTCGACCAGCAAAAGTTTTTTTATGTGATTTTATTGCAAGTAGACGTTACTATAGGTTTAATAATTACCACTTTGATAGCCACGGAAACGTTGTATGTAACATATATACAACATGTTTGTGGAATGTTTCAAATTGCCAGGTAATAAAACAAAGAAAGATTGAGTAAACGTCGTAAAATTGTTTAATTTCATTTTTATTATGCATTCAATACTTTATTTTATTTTAACTTTATTTTATTTTTCAATTAATTGATATGCTATTAATTTTATTATATACGATTGCTATTTGTATAGTTATCGAGTGGATCAAGCATTTAATGACAAGCTATTACAAGGATACACATCTGAAAAGCAAGCAATTATCATTTGCAAACGGATAATTGAGGCTGTACACATTCATAAAAGAGCTCTCGAGTTGGTATAACGCATTTTGTTTATAATAAATGGAAAAATATTTGATTGGACGATTAATACATTGTTAAAGTATTTAATTTTTTTGTCAGACAATACCTATTCATATCACTAGATTTTAAAAATTTCTCAAAAATTTGTGCAGAGTAAGAAGGGTGTGAAGAAACGAAAATTGCAAACATTTGTCTAGCTGGCCATCCCTACATAACAAAAATTTAATAAATTATATAATAATTCACTATTTATACAGCTTAAAAAAATTTTCTATGGAAGCCAAGTAGATTCCTCTAATGTTAATAACAACTGATTTGAAAAATCAAGTGCATGGAATTTATGCGCTATTTATGCACTCTGATATTAGAATAATTTCAATTTTTTGCGCAATCCCTTAAGATACTTCCTGCTTGAAAATAATAATATTCGCTCCTAAGTTATTTAAAATTGCAAAATTTATTATTTAGCTATGTGAAATATATCTTTGATTTATGCGCTATTATTTTCCAGTAATTTTGATTTTTACGTTGCAACCCTTATTTCTCTCTTAATGCCAAAGGCATAATAGTCATAAATTTTTTTAAGGAATACAGCGTAAAATTTGAATGACTATGAATATAAATGCACATTAATTGTAGATTAATTGTATTAAAAATTTAATTATATATTTATCAAATTAATCTGGGTTAAGATTTAGGGGAGCCACCTCCGATGACCTTGACCTTGACATATGTTGTCAAGGCCGTGATCCTGAGTGACCTCCACCAGGTTTTAGCCGTCGGTCATCATTCGTTAAAAAGTTAATAACAGTTAAAGTTATTAATTCTTTAACTGCTTTACATAGCTTAGATAATTCTGACCTTCGACTCTCACCCCCCCTCCCCCCTGCA
>NW_017257668.1:146274-151264 GCF_001594055.1 Mycetomoellerius zeteki | reverse complement strand
CCCCCCCTCCCCCTGCAAAGGGGCGCACGACTCTCACCTTCGAATCTCACCCCCTCTCCCCCCTGCAAAGGGGCGCACAACTCTCACCTTCGACTCTCACCCACTCCTCCCCCCTGCAAAGGAGCGCACGGCTCTCATCTTCGACTCTCACCCCTGCTCCCCCCTGCATCGTAATAGTGACCTTTCCATTACTTAAATGTAAGCAAAATAAACCGAGGAATAAATAGACTTGTACGTGTGAATGTTTGACGAGCGTAGAAGTCGCTTTAATTTTAATATTTGAGCGCATAAATCTTGGGTATTTAATATTTTTCGAATTAATTATTATTAACACGTGGGGAAGAGGGGCCCAATGACAGCTTATTCCGGCCCACCATAAAAAAAAAATTTTTTTTATTGAATAAAATTAGCGTAAAATTTTTTACTTGTGGATTATAATGCGCGTAAATAGCGTATTATTATATAATTTATTTATTAAATTTTAGTTAAGTGAGGAGTCCAGCTAGGTAGACGTAAATTTTAACGATGCAATAGTAGTTAATCTTTGTTCAAGGTTTTCTGAATTCCTATGGTCTACTTTGGGGATATCATATAGCATTCTCCTTCTAATCGGTATTGCATCTCTAATCGTTAATCTTTTCTGCGTGAGTTATACTTCTTTAACTATATTGTCATAAATAAAGTTTTTTCAAAATATTTATTATTAATATATACACATGTAATATATTAATATATTAATTGCATAAAAATACTAAAAAATACATATTATTTTCTATAAGAATTTATTATTAATGCGTCTAGCTAATATTTATTTCTAAACTTCTGCAATCATTGCTCATTTTTTCACAGCTTTTTCAAGCAGTTCTATTTGCAAAGAAAATTAACGAAATCGTATTGATAGTTTTTTTTATATTTGGTCACATTATTTATTTATTTGTGGGTAACTATCTTGGCCAAATTTTAATAGATCATAGTACAGATATCTTTCAAAACATGTAAGTACACATAACGCTTTTAAATATGTTTCAGAATTTTAAAACTTTATAAAAATTTTTTAAATAATATCTATAAACACGAATTCTATTTAATTCTTGTTGTATATTATAACGATAACACAATTAACATACACTTTGACTATCAAGTAGAGTTCAACTTTGAATTTAATAAATCAAGTGTTATTTTAATATTTTATTTTCTTTCTTAAATGTCTTAATATATTTTATTTTATTTCTTTAATGTATTAAATACTTAGTAAAATCATTATTAAACAAATGAATAAAATCCACACTACGAATTTTACGCATTACTAAAATATGGATGGTAATTAAAATATTAAAATGATGACAAAATTGCATTCACATATTAATATAATAGTATACTAACAATGTTAATTAATTATCTTGATATACTAATTATTTATATTTTTTTCATGATAAATTTAACATTATTAACAACAGTTACGGATATATACATACGTAAAAACACTTAAAATAATTTCATATCGTCCTGATGATATGATAATGACAAGCCGTATCTATGATGTCATAAATGATGAAAACTAATACCTAGATAAACTTTTAGATACATCACACGATGGCAAGGCGCGCCTATACAAGCACAAAAATTATTGCCAATTATAATGCAAAGAAGCTTGAGAAGTTGCAAAATGGTTGTAGGCGGAATGTTTGTTCCATCATTGGAAGGCTTTGCAACGGTAAATGCAATACCAGTATAACATATTAAATTTGTTTAGACAAGTCGAGTTAATTTCAGTACCTCATATTAACGTTCAAAGCTTATTCATTCTTTATGTATTTAAAATTTTCTTGCAAAAGTTACATTTATAACTATCTACTTTTTTATGAGTATTATATGTATATAAATTAATTTTTCATATTTTATACTATAGTTAAAAAAATTAAATAAAAATTACTAATATTTAATTTTTTATAACGCATAATTTTGAATTTCAGCTTATGAACACCACTCTGTCGTACTTTACAGTACTCTGGTCGGTACACAAATAATATTATTAAAAAAAATTATGACATAAATTGTTATAGTTAATTCTAAATTATTAAATAAAATATTAATATAATAAAATACTTTAAACGTTTTTATTTTAATTTTTTTAATTTTATGAAAAATGTAAAATTTTTCACTAAAATACAAAATTAAATATTAATTAATAAGTTTACTTTTTTCTTCCTAATTTTGGTTATATTATTGTTAACTGATTAATATTAATAAAAATTGTTAACCAATAGTAAAAATAATGCAATTATGATATTAATAACTTAATAATATCCATTTAATGTATGTGTGTCAATAAGTGCATCAATAGTTTTGATATTTTTACAATTAAATGTTGATTTATAAATACATTATTTGATTAAATCGTAAATCTTTTAGAATATATTGTTTAAGTTATAATAAAAGAATTATATAAAATATTTCTTATACAGATAAATTTTAATATTGATGTTTTTGTATTGCAACAATATAAATATTGAAATATGAAGATTCGTGTATAATAACATTGTAACAAATTTTTTATCTATGATAATTCACACAAACGAAAAAATTTCAATTGAAATATCACAATGCAGCTTTCGCTATCCATAAGTTTATTAGCTTTTATGAAGTAACATTGTCCTATCTGTTGCGCTTGCGCTTACTAAAGGAGGAGAAACATAAAATATTGATATGTACCACGCACTCAAAATTATGACTTATTTATTATTACTCACCATTATTATTCTTTATAGGCATATTTGTAAGTAGATATAGTTCTCTTCTCTAGACGAATAACGCATTTCTTACTTCTTGTTATTATATTATCTCTATTTGCATAAATACACACATTACAGAGAAGTCTAGAAAATGAAAAAATAGTTATGAAAATTTATGTATATTAAAAAAGAAGAAAGTTTCTGTAGATAGTATTAGACAGTGGCTATATGTACAGTATTGTCTATATAGCAGTAACGTATAAACTATCATCTGAAATGGAGTTTCCTGAAGAACAATATTTTAAATTAAATCGTATTTTGTTATCGACAATTGGTCTTTGGCCATATGATAATTTCAAAGTCAGACATATTCGTTTCATACTATCCTTATTAATAATGATATCGCTTACAAGCACTCAGGTATAATTATTTCATTTATATTTTTAATACACATGATTTTATGATATAAATGTCTTATGTGATAATTTAAGTTATAAAAACGTTACGAAATCCATCAATTTTTTATTATTTTGTCGAATATCTTACTGTGTGATATTGTGTTTTCTTATACTTTGTAAAGTCAATTATTATACAAATCATCACGTGCCATAATTTTTGCAGTTGATAAAATTATTTGTTTCGGAATACAGTTTTGACCTTTTTCTAGATATATTTTCTTATAACATCATTTTTTTAATATGCTCCATAAAGTATATCACATTTTATGCTGTCTTAAAAAATGTAAGTTCAAGAGCAATTTAATAAGAAATAAAATATTATATAACAATAATACTTATGATATTTACTAGTAGATTAAAGAAATTCGAGAACGTGTTCGAAATAATAGGAGCGTTTTGACAGATAATCAAGAAATCAAGATAATATGTAACCAGGAAAGCTTTGGAAAATTATTTACAATATCTATAATAAGTAAATGTCAAACAAATACATACTTACTATGACAATAAAATCAATTATTTATGAAGGTATTAAAAATAATAATTTCATAAATAATTGATTTTATCGTAATTGTTTTAATAAAACGAGAAATACATACAAACATACATATAATGTGTGTGTGTGTGTGTGTGTGTGTGTGTGTGTGCGCGCGTGCGTGTGCGTGTGCGTCCGTGCGTGCGTGCGTGCGTGCGTGCGTGCGTGTGTGCGTGCGCATGTGCAGAGTATTTCATTACAAAACCGACATGCTTTGCCAGCGTATTCAGATGATCATTCTAATTGTAACAAGAGTTCATGTACATTATGAGTCGATTCAATTTCGTTTGCGATATGAGCACTTTTGTTGCATAAGACATAATAAAAACTCCGATTTCTATGTAATAATAATCGTTTGATTTATTGATATAAAACCACATTAAATTATAATTATTATATTGACACTCAATAGAAACTCGTTTACGTATTATTCAAATTGTTTATTATGGTACTATAAAGATGCTGTGATCCATGGTTCCAATGTGATTACATCCAATAAATATTAGTAATATCATGACCAATGCTATAACTTTTATTATCGCCTATTATCGCCTATTAACTATTCTGTCATGTTCCTTCTCATGTTTTCCTCGCAAGAATTCGGACATCTTACGTGTTTATGCAGTACCTTTGATGCATTAGCATTTCAGTCTTGGGAACAAAACCGAATCAACCAATGGATATATACACACATGAACTCTTTTATCTTAAATTAATCATTTAAACACGCTAAAGCTTGTGGGTTTCATGACAGTGAAACAACTTAACTCCCGTTGCGCGGACGTAACTCGTCGGTTAATTCGGTCGGGAACGTGAGAGGTTCGTATCGGAGAAGAAGGCACTCACAATTACTATACAGGCTGGTAGTTAATGAAACACTGAAACTTTATTAACTCTAAACAATTTACACGCAATAACTATATACGCAGGGCAACGGTAATGCAGGTCGTGCTGCGCGATCCGCGAAAGGAAATATATATATATATGTACAATGAAACGGCAGCGGAAGTCTGCACGCAAGATTCACGAGAGAAAATATCGGCATATACGGAACGGCAACGCAAGCCTGAACGCAAGATTCGGGAGAGAAAAATATCGGCATACACCGAACGGCAACGTAAGCCGGAACGCAAGATTCGCGTCGGAAAATATATACACATACACGCGAGGCGGAATGCGATGCTCGTGTGCGCCGTGTGAGTCGTGGGCCCGTGCGGTGGCGCGCCCTATATGAATTCGGCGAGCGGGTGCAATACGGCGACAGG
>NW_017257668.1:141536-145911 GCF_001594055.1 Mycetomoellerius zeteki | reverse complement strand
CACGTGTCTCCCACTCGTTTTGTCTAGCCGGCGGGAATTCTCGAGCGCGCCTGGAACAATACGGGTGGGAGCAACATTCGGGTATAAAAGTCGGGAATTTTTAGAAACGACAGCTTTTTCTCTTCATCAAGCTCAAAACCACGCGTCCGCTCCAGCTCCTGCTTCTAGCAAACCGACTGTGCTAAAGAAACAAGGGGTCAAGCGTTCTTGGTCTCTCTTGGAGAGTTCTCCAATAGCACCGATTGGATCCTTTAAGCGCACTCGATCCGAAAGACGACCAGGGGGTAGAGAGAAGTTCTCTGCCTCCCTCCGAGCGTTCCCGGACGTCAGGACGACCGACGCACCTTGCGCTATCGATCCTCGCTTCGACCGGCCAAGACAACAGGGGTGGAGTGTTCTCTGCCTCTGGTCAGGAGTTCCTGGCGGCCAGCCGAACATTCTACAGTTCGGGGCGCACGCCGACACCGCGATCGACGGCGTTCGGTCGCTTTCGCGAGTCATCGGCTGGTACCTGAGAATTTTGCTTTCGTTTAAAATGTTCGGGCGCACCGCTCCCTCATCGCTGCAATGCAGCGGCGTCCGGCGGGTGTTATGCCGGATACGATGCATTCTCTGGGGGTGCATCGTTACATCAGGACACTCTGTATTAAATTAGAAACAGATTTTACATTATTTATTATATTTTACCATAATTAAGATATATTAACTGATACAATAATTCTATAACTTTAGAATTTATTTATAAGAAAGTAATGTTATGTAATTGAATGATACTTATGACTAATGATATTTTGATCATTCCAGTTTTGGTTTATACCGTAATTTTTTTCTGCATTTTCATACAATATATCTCAATCTTATTCGATATTGTAATGCCTTTAAATGAATCTCGTCCACGCAAACTGCTATTTCCAATGGAATATTTTATTGATCAACAGAAGTACTTTTATGCTATAACAATACATATAGCTATGGGATTACTATTTTTAACGACTAGTGGTGTAGCTACAGAAATGTTCTCATTAGTAAACGCATTACACGCTTTCGGGTTATTTAAAATCGCTAAGTAAATACTTTGACACGTATCAATTCTTTTCTTAAAAATAATTGTGCTTCTTTAATTTTACATCGTATTTCACTCATATTTGTATTAAATTTTTAAGAGTTGTATTTTTTAATTAATATTCTTCTCTTTTTGTTGAATCAAGTTAACATATTTTTTATTATGGTTAAGATTCCACAACTTTAAAATATTGTTAAAAGTTATATACAATTTTAATATATTAAATTTATATTGTACTCGTACTATGTTACATGCATTAATGTAATAATTGAATTTTTCTAGTTATCGTATGAAAAATATATTAAGCGGAATTAATCCACAGAAAAAGATAATTGAAAAATATGCCATATTTCATAATAGAATAATCGCTGCAGTGGACTTCCATATAAGAGCGATCGAGTTAGTATTTTAACTCTAAATTTGAAAAATTTAACTCTTATAAAATTATTAAGTTATTAAGAGTTTAGAAGTGATTGCTTATATCATAATTGTAGACATGCATTGACTAATATAATATTTATTTCAAATTATTTATCTGAATATAATTTCGCATATGTAGAAAAATGAATTTATTTTAAAGTATATATAATAATGAAATGATGTTTTAAAAAATTATACTTTTTAATTGATCTGTTGAAGGAATAATAATGTAAAATATTTTATTCTGTAAGATTTTCTGATTTATTGAAAACAAGTTTTGGACAAGTATATTTAATCTTATTTGTGATGGGTGTGTGTTCAGCAAGTATCAATCTTCTTAATGTAAGTAACGCAATATTTGAAGCATAATGATTTATTTAATCATTTTTTATAATTTTTTTATAAAAATTTTTTTAAAATAATCTATTATATTTGAAAGCATCAATTTCATATAATTAATGCACTGTTGTTTGTAGCTATTTCGGAAAATAACGATGGAAGAAGAAATTTTGGAAATTATTAAATCTGTTTTCTTAATAAGTATACTTATTGTATATTTGACTCTAGCTAATTGCGCTGGACAAGAATTTATAAATAATGACATGCATTTTTATCGTACAATGTAAGTTACACTATATATCACTGAAAAAAGTGTCTGGTTATAAAACTATCAAATTTTGAGTGAAATAATTTCAACCAAATGTTCAGATAGTATAAATAAACATAATTTTCACAAATATTTAATAAGTATTACCAAACGGTATTACCAAGGGTAATACTTACTAAATATATGTAAAAGTAAAATTATGTTTGGTTAGGTTAGTTAAACATTTAGTTGAAATTATTTCACTCAATATTTGATGTTTATAACCAGACTCTTTTTTCAGTATATATTTTCAGTACTTTATATCCCTTTTTATTCCATATAATGTTATAATTATGTACTATTTTAATATTTTATTTGCAATTATATAGATGCAATACGGAATGGTACAATGCTCCGTTAAAAACACAAAAATTGATACTCTTTTTGATACAAAAAACTACAAAATGTTATAAAGTTGATGCTGGTGGTATGTTTAATCCCTGTTTTGAAGGTTTGGCCACAGTAAGAAATGTTACTAAATTAATAGAATGTACATCTTTCCCTTAATTAGTCACATTGATTAACTATATAAGAAATATCTTTTGTTTTAGAGTTTCAGTATGTCAATTTCTTACTTTATGGTTCTTCGTTCTATGTAATTACTATGTTTAAAGCTACAAAACAAAGGTTTACTTTATTATTATTTTATAAGATTAAGATATTATTATAAATCAAATGATATAAGCAATACAATTAACAAATAAATAAACAATATTTTAATTAAAAATATTTTCTGATAATTTTAACATTTTCTTTTTCAATACATACCGCTATCCGTAGTTTCTCATGACAGCACTAAAACTTCAATCTATAATAATTTATATCTGACATCAGTATCGCGAGAGTAACATTTTATTCTGTTGCATATGCGCTTGCAATTTGCAAAGAGATGAGAAACACAAAAAATATGCACTACGCACTGAATATTCTGAGAATTTACTCTTTTTATTACTTATTATTCTTAATGAGATATAATGATATACCTAAGTAGGTATAGTTTGTTCAAAGACCGAGTCACACATTTCCTTCTCCTTGCTATTATCTTATTTCCTTCTTTTATTTATAATAGATATAAGCATTTTAAGAATTAGTACTAATTTCTAACTTAACTCCGCATAATAGGCAGGTATTGTAAAAAAATCGAGAAAGAAAAAAAATTATTATGGAAGCCACAGTGGTATGAGGTAAAAAGTTTTTCTGTAAGATACCCATTCTCAGTAATATTCAAACTATTGTCTAAAATGGAGTTGCCGGAGGAGCGGTATTATGGATGGAATCGTTTTCTTTTATCAGTGATTGGTCTTTGGCCATATAATGATATCAAAATCAGACGTCTTTGTTGTATATTATCATTATTAATAATTATATCTCTTCCTGGTACTCAGGTATTTATATTATCATATAATTTATATTTATACTATATCTAAAATTTTAGAACGTATAAGATGTGCTTATGTAATACTTCAATGCAATAACATTGAGATAATATGAACTTATAAATGTTTCTTTATCATATTATTCTTTTATACTCTCAATATTTAAGTGATTGTTGGTCTCATTACATGTTATAATATTATATGTTAGAATTTTACTAACCATTTTAGTGGATAATATTATACATCTCAGAATACAGTTCTGATCTTCTTTTAAAAATATTATCTTACAATATCTTTTTCATAATATGTTCGATAAAGTATATTACATTTTATGCTATTTACAAAAATGTAAGTTTAATAACAATTGATAGAAAACAAACTACCATATGTTACCAATAATATTTCAAATATTTATACTAATAGATTATAGAATTTCGAGAACGTGTTCAAAGTAATTGGAATGCTTTAAAGGATAATCAAGAAATCAAGATTATATGTAAATATGGAAATAATGGAAAATTATTGACGTTATTTGTAACAAGTAAATGTTCAATGAATATTTAATTATTAAATTTAGGTAGTATCATTTGTTTATAATAGTGCTAGATTATTGAATAATCTAAAGGGACAAACATATTACACAGTTCTCGATAAAAAAAAACTAATTTTGAATAAAAATATGTTAACATTGATTAACAAGAAAATTATGGATGAAATATAACAACACAGAGAGAAAAATGTTTGATATTTGTAACTATAATTATATATTACTATAATTATGATTATTACTGCTATAATAATAATAACAGTAACTATGTATATGGTTCCAGCAACAAATGTTATAATTGGCAACCTAAAATGACTATAATT
>NW_017257668.1:113992-136492 GCF_001594055.1 Mycetomoellerius zeteki | reverse complement strand
TAAGATATATTTTTCCCACTCAAAATTTAAATGCCAGCTTAGCCCCGGTGCTTAACTCACGTCTCCCCTATACTTTTAAAAATATAAGATATTTTCACAAATAAAAATAATTATACATAAAAGTAGTAAATTAATAAAATAAGTAATAGTATATATATACGTAGTAATTAAATTTAAAATATTGTATTTTCTAATTTTCTTCGTTGTTTTATTTTGCCAATTCGATTTATTGTAATAATTTTTTTTGCGTAGTGTATATAAATAATAAAATAGTATATAAATTAATATAATTGATATTCTTTATTTAAATATTGCAAATTGTTAAGAATTTTTTAAATTAATTCTTATATATTTTTAATAAATAAAAATTTATTAAAAAATTTTTAATGTACAATATTTAAAGACTTTCCATCTATTAATCACTTGCTTTTAAGTCAATTATATTTTAATTACTAAAGTTCGCTTTTAGGAAGTTTGATAGCATTAAATCGTTTATGTATAATAGCATAGTGCCTTATAATTGCTAAATAAGTTCTATTTAAAAAAATGTCTTATTTAATAACAATTATAGAAACTGTAGTAATAATTTTATTAAAGTATCTATTTTTAAACCAATTTTCAAGCGCAATTCTTTTCGTCTGTTTTGGAAGTTTACTTTTAAATCCTAAATTTTGTTTTACTCATATATGTATATCTTTCTGTTAAAATTATTGTAGATAAGTATTATATTAAAACATATTAAGCACTTTATTATCTGTTGTGCATCCATTAACTGTGAGTACAACACTAAACTCTTATCTCTATAAAATAAATTTACAAGTGAATTGCGCTTACGCTAAAATAAAATGCAAAAAGATAGAGAATATTTACGATATTATTTTCCGAAAGCATGTATAGTTGAACATCTGCAGATAATTTTAATAATTTGCTACTTAGCTACAGCAGCTGAATTTAGACTTACCATAAAAAAAATTGATTCTATTTTTCTCCTTTCTTGACAGTTATAAATAATTTCAAAATAACATCATTATTCATTTTAAAACTTTCTTACAATACGAGAAAACTGTAATAGGAGAAGATATGTTAGAATTTGTAATAAAAAATATGTGCAACTAATTAAAGCACTATATAAACTTGGAGAACAGAAATATTGCCAGTTTATATGGACTTTAACATTGATTATTATTATAAACTTAATCGTATTTTTCTGTCAGTTATTGGCTTGTGGCCACATCGTTATATTTCATTGAGGCAAATTCAATGCGTTGTATCGTCATTTATTTTATAATATCAGTAACATTTCCTCAAGCATGATAATCATTTATGTATTTATTTGTGCTTAATTGTTGAAACTACTTTTAAATGTTATATGAATATATGACATACACGAGGGAGGAAAATAACCAAAACTAACCAGAACTGTTAAAAAAAGTTTTTTTTTACGTTTTACTTAAAGGTCTTCCCGTAAAAACTTCTTGAAGAATTAAAATAGATTCGGCAACAAATTTTCTTAAAAGAAAACAAAATATGAACCCACACTCTGTTTTTTTATCAGCCATTGCTAAAATTGCCAAACTTACAAACACAAAAAATATTCAGTGAGAGAAAGAAATTAGTCAAACCCCAGTCAACTGAGTCACTTGACAGACTTTCAAAATAGTTTCTACTCGCAATACCGAACATGATCCCCAACAAGCTACTACGTTCAGTTCGCACACCGCATACAAATTCAAATTATTTTCGGGTCCTTCTATATATCCTTTCTATATAATATCAATATTGTATCTCGTAAGTTTTTTAATTATTTCATTTAAATATTCTTTATATAAACTAAATTAATTATTTCATTTAAATATTCTTAATATAAACAGTAAAATATAATTTTTAGTTAATAAAATTGATTACGATGAAGTACGACGTGGACCTAGTTTTATCATCCGCTTTGCCGTTTATGTTATTTACTGTAAAATACATCTCTTTTTGTTTTGTCATAGAAAATGTAAGTATAAAAATAATATTTATTAACAATTATTGTATATTATTGTGTCATATCAATGTCATACTACACTGTTAAATCTATAGTGTCAAATTTAATTTAATGTGTGAGTCGCCACTGCTCTTATTAAATATATCGTTATTTTTTACCAAAACTGCAATAGTTAAATTTGACACTATATCGTGTCAATTTGACACTATATAGTGTCGAATTGACACTGTATAGTGTCAACTATAACCATTGTTCTAGTCTATAACGATATGATTGAGTAGAAGCAGTGGCGACTCACGTTAGATTAAATTTGACACTATAGATTTAACAGTGTATCAAAAAATTAAATTAATTATTGAATTAAATTAATTTTAAAAAGAATATGGTATGCATTATAAGCTCTTTTAGATAGTATCTAATAATATTAATTAAAATTATCAAAATTTTGTTGTATATATTGTCTTATATTCTCTTCTCATAAATTTTTTTTTAAATAAAATCTAAAATAGATAGAATCAATATGAAAAAATCACAATAAATGACTATAAATAGAAGTGTGTGTGAGAACTTGTAAAGTTCGAATCGAGTCGGATCAGATTATATCCGTCGAGTTTGATTCAGTTGATATAATTGCGGGTAATTGAATTACGTTTGATTATTACCCAAAATTATCTATTATCCGAATTTAAATTGAACTCGATTCAGTAAAATCCAAATTGAACATTTATCTGATAATTTTGAACTTACACACCTTTAACAATAAATATATTTTAAATCTGACCGACTAAACGTGAAAATATAGGAAAATTTCAATTTTTGCTAAGTCATCTTTAGCTTAACGCAAATATGTTACAAAAGAAAATCACATTTTTTTACATAAGAAAAATTGCAATAAGAAATTATATTATTCTTATTAAAACTACATATTAGAAGCGACCTGATTTCAATGACTGATTTCAATGACTTTGACATATATTATCAAGAACATAATTCTGAGAAACGTTCAAGTTTTAGCTGTCACTTGTTATTTTTTAAAAGTTATTAACAATCAAAAACAATTATTCTTTCCAGTGTTTTGAAATGCATGTGAGACAGTGTACATTTTTGTGTAAATGTTCGACTTTATATTAAAAAATTAAAGGATGGTGATAGACATTTTCAATCAGTTATATAATGATATGTATCAATGGGTATCATTATTTATTTCGTTAATATTATACGTATATACAAGTAACGTAGAATTAATCTTGGTAAATCATAAATTTTTGCATTTAACATATATTTGCATGTTTATTTTATTTGTTTACTTTTTATTTGATAACTTTTTAATAAACAATAAGCGTTGGCTAATATCTTTTGTAAGTTAATTATATTAGTCAGAGCCTTAATAATATAGATATGCCAAGGTCATTGTGTGACATTAATAAGATCTCTCTAATATAAAGTTTTACTTTATTCTTTTATTCCCATTTGTTATCAATAACAGATAAAGGAATTAATGCAGCAAATACAAAATGATTGGAATGCTTTGAATGATATTAATGAGAACTTAGCTTGAAATATTTCATCGATATGCAAAAACAGCAAAATTATTCACTACAACTATAGCAAGTAAATAAATATTTTGATGTACTTAATGAATATGACTTTTAAGTAGTAATGTTTTTATTTAAATCTCAAACATAATTTTAATGAATATAGAGTAACTCCGGCAAATACGCCGCGCTGGAATTTACGCCGCAGAAGTCAGAAAAAATAGAACAAGTGGGGGTAATTTTCCCGTAAATACTCTGTTACATGCCTTTATGTTATATTAGTATTGTGTTATGATTTCAGCTTCTTATTGTTAATATTAATGAATTTATTGTGAGTTGAATCGATTTGTCACTGTAATAAGTAACGCCATCATAAGTTATAATCTACATAAAATGATTAATGTAGGACGTGTAAAAGACTTAATGGTTATTTCGTGATACATACGTGTAGTGGAATAGTAAAGCATGTTTGTATTATTAAGCATGTTTGCATTATTTGTAAATTTTTCATGAGCCGTACATACCCCCTTTCCCCCTATGAGTAGCCATATATCCCACCCCTATGAAATATGTGGCAAAAATACAAGGTTTCAAAAAGTTTATTTTTTAATATGAAAAATAAATATTTCGAATTTCTAATATTTTTTTCATAGTAGTAGACAGTAGAAAGTTTTTACTGATATATTTGTTTACTATAAACATAGTAAATGATACTTAATAAATTAAGTTTTTGATAGGTGCGGCGTATATACCGGAGTTAACCTATATAATATGCATATATATACGTGCATGTATTTGTACATGTAGTGTGTCCTAAATTTTTTGACGCAGCATTTACAAGTAAAGCGGACTAAACTAATTCGAAAAGTCCTATTTACCACATTTTGCAATTTTTGTAATAATTAATGAAGTATGTAATAATTAATTACTAAAGATCATTGAATAAGCGCGTATCTGACTGGCCTACCACCAAATACAAGCGCGCAGCAAAATACGATCTCATGTAAGGGACTCTATAATAGATATACTGGAGCGCGTCCCTCATTGAGGAAAGGGGTGTTTCCCGATACAATAACACTCTGATGCAAAGACTATACTGTTTTCTTTGTCAGGGACTTACTGATTGGCTAATGCTGTTTACAGGGAAGAATAAGAAAGACAAGTATTTGTTTGCCTTCCTTTTTCGGCAAACCGTTTCTTATAGTTTTATATAGAAAAGGCGTGCTCCAGTATATTACAGCTCACTGGATACCGTCGTAATTGCTAGGTGCGCAGGGAATTGTTTACTACAAACGACTAGGGACCTTCTAGTAAGGAATACACCACCACTATTAGAAGGATACATATTTAACTAGCTGTCACTCTCGCATCCACGAAATTAGAGAGAGTCTTCGTGCTCACACCACAGTTCGGCCACCTCCACCACTTTAAAGTTTATTCCAGTATGAGAGCTTATTGGTTAAGAAATTTCAAACCGAAAGATTCCTGTAACAGCCAATACGCATCTTCCTTACATATTCCTTACTAAAGAGTTCCCACAAATTAACAGTAATGCACAAATAAAAAAGCCAACCCCCCGCATTGGACAATGATCTTTTTGATTCTGAGATATTTAGGAATTAATTTTTTGTTAACTATTGCGAAAATTACAAAATGGGTGCAGGAGTTTTCAATTCAATTTAATCCACTCTACCCGTCCACAAAGGATGATGCGATCATTATCGGATATCGTATATGTATATACATATATGTATATATATAATAAACGTATACGTATGATCGTATATAAAAATATAACAACGTCGATATAATAGCATCAAATATATTTTAGAATGAAAATTTTAATTTTTATTATTCGATAATTACGGCATTGATTTATACATTTTTGATCGTAGTTTTCTGCATTCAATACATGCCAAGTTTTTTTGATATCATAACACTATTAAACATCTCGGCAAGCCGAATTATTATTTCAAGTTGAATATTTTCTCGATCAAAAGAAATATTATCACATGATTCAATTTCATTTAGATGTAGGACTTATAATTGCTGTGATAACACTTTCCGTACATGCATTTGGAATGTTTAAAATAACTAGGTAACACGCGTTTCCTTTCAATCGCGTAGATGAGCGATATTGCTTTTAGTTTACTTTTTTGTTTCTATAGTTATCGTATGGAGTGTGTAATCGATAAAAGTGTGTCAAATACGTTCATGGAAAAGCATTGTGTCTTTCACGACAATATAGTAACAGCTGTAAATGGTCATAGGAGAGCAATTGAGTTAGTATCATAGTATGCATGTTGAATTCATATAACATTGATATACAGGGTGTTTCAGAAATAGTTGGCCAAACTTTAAGAACATATCAACTCATTGTAAGGATGAAAAAAAAGTCAGATAAACATGGGTTCGGAAACGCTTCCTTTCCTAGTTATAAACATCTCTTGTTTGTTTGTACGTATTTACGTCGGACGACATGCCTCGCTTCGACGTTTCATGAATTGTACTTCTATTCACCTTCTAAAGTAAACAAAAAATTATTAGATAGGTCTGTATGGAATTGGAATCAGTCTTTATTTAAGCATTTAAGAATGAAGATAGTATTCATCAACATGGCAACTTATTCTAACATCGAATTGGCAGATATCTACTACATGTATGGGCGAGCTAATGGAAATTGCAGAGAAGCTCATCTATATCAACAAATTTTTCCTCAAAGACAATCATTTCCAGTAATTTCTGTAATGAAAATATAGATATAAGTAAATAAAAAATGTCTATAACTTGGAAAGGAAGCATTTCCGAACTCATGTTTATATGAATTTTTTTATCCTTACAATGAGTGGAATATGCTCTTAAAGTTTGGCCAACTATTTCTCAAACATTGTATATTTTATATATTTATGTTATACAGGGTGTTTCATTTTAAGTGATATGGTCGATTATCTCGCGAATCGATGATTTTATTGAAAAATTTTTCGAACGAAAGTTGCATGACTTGAAGGGGGGTACATGATGGAAATATGGACTTGACCTTGAGTAACCTTGTCAAAAGGTCGAGGTCATTAATGTTTTTTTAAATGAAAACTCCTATTTTTTATTACATATTCTTGTAACTTATCTCGAGAGCTTTCCAAAACACTATAATAAAATTACTTTCCGTTAAGTACTTGTTAAGTTATAAGGCAAGATTGATCATTGATCCGGCCGATTAAGGCAAGACTGAGACTGATCCGACCAACTAAGGCAAAACCGATCATTGATCCGATCAACTAAGGCAAGACTGATCACTAATCCGGCCGATTAACAGATGAGATACATGGATAACGCCGGCGATACTGTAACTTTCAAACTCCTTAACTCGAAAAGTACTTAACGAAAAGTAACTTTATTATAGTGTTTTGGAAAGCTCTTGAAATAAGCTACAACAATATGTAATAAAAAATAGAGGTTTCCATTTAAAAAAAAACCATTAATGATCTTGACCTGATTTTGACAAAGTCAGTCAAGGTCAAGTCCATATTTCCATCATGTACCCCCCTACAAGTCATGCAACTTTTGTTCGAAAAATTTTTCAATAAAATCATCGATTCGCGAGATAATCGACCATATCACTTAAAATGAAATGTATACAGGGTGTTTTAGACCACCCGTACACCCTTTTTATCTCCGCAGGATGAGATTCAATCGAAAATATGTTCAGAACAAAGTTGTGGGGTTCCAAAAGATGTATTTATTGATCATATCAGTTTGACCTTGGGTGGCTTTGCCAAGGTCAGATCAAGGTCACATCGATTTTTTTAAATGGAACATCCTACTTTTTATTCTAGAATCTAATAGCCGATGTCAAGAGCTTTTTAAAACCCTATAATAAAGTATCTTTTGATTAAGTAAATCTCGAGTTATGAAGATTAAAAGTTACAGTACCGCCGGCATTAGTATTACCCAAGGTGTACCGCGTGGAGGTTGCCCGGTCGGATTTACACCTTTTGTGTGATTACATACACACACGTACACACATACACACATGTGTAATCACACATAAGGTGTAAAATTCAATGTTTTGAATGTTGTTCAGGATCACGACCTGAATAACATTTGTCAAGATTAAGGTCATTGGAGGTTGTTCCTCTAATTTTCATTTTTGCACTAAAAATTCATTTCTACGTAAAAATAAAAATAAGAAGTACAATCTCCAATGGCCTTGATCTTGATAAATGTTATCCAGGACATGATCCTGAACAACATTCAAGATGTTTTAGCCGTCGGTCGGACACCTTCGGTAATGTTAATGCCAGCGGTACTGTACATGCAAACCTTATAACTCGAAGTGCTTCACGCAAAAATATTTTATTACTCGAGGTGTGTTACAAGAATATACAATAAAAAATTGGGGGTTCCATTTAAAAAATTCATGTTGACCCTGAACTGACCTCAGTAGTGCCCTCTATCCAAAATCCGTTATTTCCACCTTCTTTTCCCCAAAAAAACTTACAACTTTCATATAAAACTTTTTCTTCTATCTCTCTTAGTTTCTGAGATATTCACCTAGGGCGATTAAAATGCCTCATCCTGTATATACATATATCTCAAAAATAAAAATATTTATTTTCAATTATTTTTAGATCTATTATTACAGGAGAAAAAAATTATAGTAGTAATTTCTATCGATTCGCCAATTTTTGTAGATTTGTCCTATAACAGTATAAAATAATTTCACGGTAAAATAGTTTTACATTAATTTTTAATACAATGTTAACTGTTAATAAAATTTATTTAATGTTAATTTTCTTCATATTGACATATCTAATTAGAAATGATTGAGTCGACGTCGATTTGACTAATTATTTCTAACGGAATATAGATAATCTATTTCTTTTGATTAAAAATAGATATAGCTTTATTTAGCTCCTTATAAATTATTTTATTACTCTTATTAAAAAGAAGATAAGAATTTGCAATCTTTTATGAATATGAGGTTTTCGCATCTTTTTGAGATTTTTCGAAATCTTCAAATCAACTTTTGTGATTCCTTATTTGGCTTTGATATTGCTTGGAGTAACTTCATCTCTCTCTCTCTTTCTCTCTCTCTCTCTCTCTCTCTCTCGTGTAAATCTATTTCTTTAGTAACACAATTATTTTTATCCAAAAATAAAGATAAAATTAATAGAGTATGCATGAAGAATGTGAATTGACTTACCAATATAACATCTTGTTTTGACAGCTCTTCCAAGTAATAATGTCAGTGAGCACAACAGATGATTTAATAAGAACTGTTACATTTGTCATTTGCCATTTAATCTATATGTTTTGAATTAATTACGTTGGACAGAAATTTATAGATCACGACACTGATATTTACAAAAAGATGCAAGTAAAATAGTATGTTGTATACATACATACAATAATATTTTTTTTAATTAAAGATGCAACATACAATGGTATAATGCGCCTTTGAAAACACAAAAACAAATATTATTTATTATGCAAAAAACCATAAAAAGTTATCACATAGATGTCGGTGGTTTATTTAGTCCATCATTAGAAGGTTTCACAATGGTAATTAAAATTTTTTGAATTTATGCAATTCTGATAATTATCCGATTCTAATACTTACTTAGTCAGTATGAAAAATTAATTATTTATTCTAGCTTGCGAGTGCATCTCTCTCTTATTTTACCGTTCTCTGTTCAATACGGAAATAATAACAACTACTATCATTACAGTATACTTATTGAAATTAAAATAATTATTGGCAAATTGTTGTAATGCTTTAAACTTGAGATGGTAAATAATAAAATAGCCAAATAACATATACTATAGATCAAAGATATTTAACGTTTATATATCGTTATAATCTTATATGTCTTATAAGAAAAAGCCTCTATATGTCCCTCTCTGATTTTAATGAAACTTGAGAAGTTTGTAGAGGGGATGAAAATTTTCGATACATGTTCTTTTTATCAGCAATCAATCATGTTTAAGGGATTCGGAAATCAGCTAAATCGTTCTTCGATAATTTCCGAACAAAGTATGTATGATAGCATAACTTCATAAAGATAAAGTATACAGAATTTTGAAATCTATCTATTGGTATAAAAACTAACAGGTGCGCTCGCCTATATGTTACCTGGCTCCCCAAGTCACGCAAAAGCAGTGGGACGGATGCCGGCTATGTGCCAGGGAGAGATCTTGCATTTCAGGGACAACTTGTGCAATTCAACGTACAACGTCGGGTCTTGAAATTTTGTATATTTTATACACTTCAAAATTACGTTATCATGCATCATTAAAAAATTATAGCCAAAAAACGAAAATTTGGCTTGACTTTTGAGGACTAACTTCACTCCTTAAATATGTTTAGTTAACGATTAAAAAACGTATCGAATATTTTTATTCCTTTTACAAATCCACCAAGTTCATTAAAATTGGAGAGGGACACCTGCGAGCCTTTCCTTTTTTTTTTGTTATAGTTTCCTTATTACAATCATCCAATATACGTATTGTTTAGTTACTATTGTTATAAATGTAATTTTGCACATAATATAATATTTATTGATGTTATTTTTTATGTATTATATGTTATTTTTACACTCTACAATTCATAATTATTATTTAAAGAATTCTTCTAATTATTACTTGCTGTTATGTTTTGAGTATTCTTAGAAATTTGACGTCCGAAATTCTAAAGCATGAAATATATAGTTAATGCATCATGTTCAATTCTGTACGTTCTGTCGATATGAGATATCCTGGTCTCCACTGTGGGTGCGCATCTATGGGATATAAGAAAAATAAGGAATATTAATACGTTCACATATAACTATAAATTATAATAATTCAGTTGTTATTATAATAGAATATAATAGAGCAAAGGTATAAAATGTTCTTTTTTTTTTCAAGGAACATACATATATGCACTTTTTTTTATTCCGCATAATATTGTGAACCTTATATTCTTCTTGTGTGGATATAAACATTAAACATATTATATGTATATCCAAACCTCACAATTATAGCGTTTATCTTTAGTATCCGTACGACTACAAAGTGCCGTAATGTTGCAAAATTGATAATACGATAATACAATACTAAAAGAAATTAAGTAAACAATAGCAGGGTAAGGGAAAAGTAACTTCTATAGACTATAAGTTCTCAGTAATGCTTCGACTGTTACTTGGGATGGAGTTTTCCGAGGAGAAGTACTATAGATTCAACCACATCCTTCTGTCATCGATCGGACTCTGGCCATACGATAATTCTAATATCAAACAAATTCAAATCATACTATCACTACTAATATACATATCGATTTTAACAGTTCAGGTATCTGTGTTGTTTTCTTCCATTTATCACATACTTAATTTTATTCATTATATATCTTAATCAAAAAGTTCCCGGAATTCATTCAGAAAATTCAAAATAGGGGAACCTGGGGTATAATAGTTATAGTTAGATTTTTTCAAGTTTTAAACATATTAAAGATAAATAAATCAACTTTGTTATATATTAAAATATTTTTTGAAGTATTTACTATAAGGAAAACTTAAGTTTTACTGCAAAAATATAGATTAACACAACGAAATTATTGTTTTGTGAGAGTGTGTCGTAACCTCACTATGTCATTTATGCAGGGCATAATGGAGCACCACAGAAAACTTGTCTATTTTTAAAAAATTAATATTGAACACACATTGCTTAAAAGTGACTTAGAACATATAATATAAGTAAAAATACATTGTTGCACTTTTAATTTTTAATTTTTTATTAATGATTCTATATGTGATGCTGAGTGATACATTATACAAGGTACTGTTATTATATTGAACATAAATAAAAATGTTGTTTAAGAAGATAACACAAATAAAATAATTCTCATCATTTTTATCTACACTTGCACATGAATCATAAACTCATTTTAAATAGAAAATAACACCAGTACACCATTATGCCTTGAGGTACATAAATTTACTTTAGATAATATAAAATATCACAGATAATCAATATATTTGTATAGGTTTTATTAAAGTAACAAGAAAAGATTATATAATAAGATAAATGTACTTATGACAATAAAAAATAGAATTTTGTTATTGCTTACCTTATACGAACATACCAAGGAATCTGTAACTCATTCGCGGACAGTAAAGCGAACACATTAAACAATTTTTAGCAATTTTCAGGTAAAAATAATATGACAACTAATAACAATATATAATAAGATACATCTAACAGTAACTATTGTCTGACAATTCATTACATATTAGCATATCTGTAAAAAGATATCGAGTACATCCCATTATACCCCATGGTTTCATTATACACCAGGTTTCCCATACAAGTTTATTCATCAAAAGTGATATTGTCTCCTTTGTTTGTGGTGACACTCCCAATACAGCCGACGCATTCCGAACGCTGGTCTCAGGATGATTGTCAAAATGTTGTAAAATACGATTCCCTGCCTGCAAATCTCTTCGTAACGCTGCTTGAAATCGGTTGTTTTCTTGTCGAATTGAAAATGTTCCAGTCTCTCGCAATCTATTAAATGTCAACATAAACACTCTTCGGTTTGGCACTCTTCTGTTTGGAAATCGTCGTGCATATTCTCGCACCGCCTTTAAAGCATTACCGTTGCAGAAACCGTATACAAAAACCATATCAGCATATTCACTATTAGAATACGTACGCGGCATATTGCAAAAGACAAAATTCATCTACTGTTAAAGGCTTTCAAAGAGCGACTGACAAATTCATAACAGAAAGTGGAAAATGTAATCAAATATGTCGGTGCTAGATATGGCAAGAAATGTAAACATTTTTTTTCGATTTCTCTGAAACGGAGCAAAAACGAGCATATGTCTATAGGACTTTTTTTCTTAGTTTTTTACTCCTCTACACGCTCCCGAAGTTTTGCCATTTAATTTGGAAACACCCTGTATATATACACAATATATTTCATTGTCTACACTTGCTTGATAACAGTTCGTTATGTGAATAATTAAATTTAATATTCTAAAATAAGTAATAATTTAATTTTGATGCTTAAGTGAAAAATTAAGATATTTATATGCTTTTTCATCTTTTTTCAATTTTATGTAATAATTTGAATGGGGGGATCCCGTTTGCCTACGGTATCGTTTGCCTACATCACCTTTGCCGACAGTTCGTTTGCGCACAAAAATTATTGTCTACAGCTCGATTGTCTACAAGCACTTTTGCGCACAAATAAAATTTTCAAAGAGACGAAATCACATTTGCCTACATGTATTATATTCTCTACTTAAAAAAAAAAGATTCTGTTTTAAAACACAAATTTTCTGCTTTAAAAACACAAATTCTCTGTTTTAAAACAAATTGTCTGTTTTAAAACATAAATTCTCTGCTTTATAAAAATACAAATTATTTTCTTACTTAACTTAACCTTAGTTTTATATTTGTGCGCAAAAGTGCTTGTAGACAATCGATCAGTAGGCAATAATACATGTAAGCAAATGTAATTTCGTTTCTAAAATTTTTATTTGTGCGTAAAAGTGCATGTAGGCATTTGAGCTGTAGGCAATAATTTTTGTGCGCAAATAAACTGTCGGCAAAAGTGATGTAGGCAAACAATACTGTAGGTAATCGATTTGTAGGCAAAAGAAGCCATCTCGATTTTAATTAATTTATTAGTATTAATATAGGCATATTATACATGCAAAACGTATGGAATGAGTATATTGTATTACATATTAATACAACATGTTAATAATTTTGTAAGTGTAACACATATTTACACTTACAAAATTATTTTAATATATAATATGATATATTATATATACCTATATATTTAACATGCAAAACTTGGGATGTTGTTAAAATACTCCGCATACATTTTACGCTATGCAGATGATAAACAAATCTGTACTCAAGTGTTTAGTTTCTATTTTGTTATACTTTTTAACACACATTGTCTGCACTTAACTATTATAATTTGTTATACTACTAATAGGTATTATTACAGCCAACTTACATTAGAGCTATACACAACATATATTACCTTCATTGTTGTTTAATTAATTAAAAAAACTCGTATAAAATTTAAAATTTTTTAATATAAATACGGTGTTGCGAATCGTGCTTAGCGTATTTGCACGCATGATAAACATAATTTGTTACATAAGAATATCACCTGCATATTTGACAAAAAAATTATTTTAAGAAAACATAAATACACGTGCCCGTAAGGGAAACATAAATACATACATACAAACGACGACTTAAAGTTTATTCTAAATATTATTATACTTAATTGTGTAATAAACAGTCTAATCTTTATTATCCTTAGTAATCCAAAATATATTTTTAAAAAATTTGATTTTAAAATGACTTTAAAATCATTTGACTTTTGCAACACAACTTCTAATATAGCACACGTTTTTTCCTTCATGATTGATCACGCATATTCAATCAAACTCATCAAGTGAAACAAATTATAAACAAGCCTAAAGATTGTCATCATATTAATCATTTTTATCTTTTTCATATTGAAATATAAAATTTGCAACGTTTCGAATCATTGTTCATAATAATAAAATTTGAAAAACTTAATAAACAAAAAATAAACAAAATATATACATACCATACAATATTTAGAGTATATTTTAATAGCGTTGTATGTGCAATGAGTTTCTTTTAAATAATTTTTCTTTCAGATATGCAAAATTCAGTAGTAATTTTATATTTATAAAATATTATTCACGCGTCAGCAAGTATTGCTTACAGTTTATGAAGTTATTCGTTCCGGAGTACAGCCTTGATCTTCTTTTAGAAGTATTTGCTTTTAATTTCCTCGTTTTAATATGGCTTATCAAATATATTACTTTTTCTTCTGTTATGGGAAATGTAAGTTCATATTAATAATTTAATATAAATTTAAAAAATTAATTATTATGTATAACATTATTTATCACATTTTTTAATAGGTAAAACAATTATGGCAATATATTCAGAATAACTGGAGTATTCTGGTAGATGCTCGAGAAATATATATAATGCATAAATATGCTGACATTGGAAGACAATCTACGATAGCTATAGGAAGTAAGTGTCGAAATAAAGTGTCGTGATAAATTTGTAATTACTTTATCATCATTAAATTTAAATTATTGGACATAATTATTGTAGTGTTGGGCCCGAACGTAGGTTAAAAAAATAGCATAATCAAAATTTTCCTTCATTTTATAAATTTTAGTATAAATAAGCTAGCGTTATCTTATTTATAAGAAACTAAAATATAATTAAAAAATTTTAATTCCATTAAATTATGCTTGTTTAATTTTTTAAAATACGCAATAATCACATTCTTTATCAAATTTTTTCTTTTATATAACGTATATATTACTAGTAACTAAAAATGTTGTTTTGCTTATGTAAAATATGTATATTATTTTAAAAAAGAATAGTTAAAATTTTATTAAATTTTTAATAATAAATTTTTAATAATAAATCATTTGAATGTTTACAAATGAGGCAATGATCCTGATTGAATAAATTAATAAAATGTAAAAAATTTTAGTGTGCGTCTATTTTGGTTGTTTTGGCTTTACTTTAGTACATTATATTCCGGATGTACTTGATATCGTAAAGCCTTTAAATGAATCTCGTCCACGTATACTTCTTCATCAGGCAAAATATTTTGCTAATCAGGAGAAATATTTTTATATCGCAATAATGCATGAGATTATTGCGATACTTATTAGTGGGATTACTGGAGTAGCTGCTGAAACGTTTTTATTAGTAAATTCATTACACGCTTTTGGAATGTTTAAAATTGCTAGGTACATCGTAAGTGAGAAACAATTCTTATTAAAAAGTTTTTTATTGTTTTTACTTATTTTTATATATTAGAAACTAAAAATTCAACGGTTGTATTTTTTGTTTGATTAAGATAATGTTTCTTGGCAATGGATTAGATTTTTTATTCGATTATAATATTAAAATCTGTAGATTATTTTAATTATATTACTTAAATTTTATATACAATCGAATCCCGATCGTTTATTCTCTTCTCTTTATTATTTATCACTTTTCGTGTTGCATTCTTTCTCACATACTACTAATAACTATATATAATATATGATCACTTAAATATGAAATAATGAGAAAATAAGGCAAGAAGGAAAGTTAAATAATGCAGACGTAGGGAGTAAATAGGAAACCCGAATATAAATTCGATTTGTATTTATAATACTGTTACTATATATATAAGTATATATATATATAAAGCAAGTATTACTAATATACTAACACATATTACTAATATTTATTAAAATAATATGTAATAAAAAACAATACAAAGTTTTATTATGTAGTGATAAATTAATGATATATTATGTTATTTTTTTATGACATACAGAATTTTATAGTTACCGTATGGAACGTATGTTGAGCGTAGATGTTTCACAACTATCTACAACCAAAAGCTACATCATATTCCACGATAAAATAGCCGCTGCAGTGAACATTCATAGAAAAGCGCTTGAGTCAGTATGCTATTAATCCTAAGAATGTCTTACATAAATTTTACAAAAGAACTCATACATAGGATATTGTAACTTTCTGTAATTTAATGGTGACAAGTAACGAAAAATCTTTATTCTATTAGATTTTCGGAATTATTACAAACAAGCTTTGGATTATCATACCTGTTTATGCTTATGGCGGCTATATGTTCGACAACTGCTAGTTTCTTTCGCGTGTGTACTATACTGATTATATATGATCATTTGCTAGTTTTAAAAGATTATTTGTAATTATATATTGCAACTATCAATTTTACTTACAGTTATTTCGAATAATGACGATGCAACAGGAAAAGATGGAAGTTATTAAATTATTCTGTTACGTTATTTTCCTTTTTTTATTTTTAATTATAGGCAATTTTGTTGGGCAAGAGTTTACAAATTGTGACGATCATGTCCATCGAATGATGTATGTAATACAATTATACTCTTTTTAAGCATTATATAATGTATTATAAATTGTATGATTTGTGTGTGTGTGTGTGTGGCGCGCGCGCGTATCATAAAGAAGCATGTAACTTTTATACATATAAACATTTGTTTAGGAATTAATTAATTCTCTCTGTAATGTAGATGCAATACAAAATGGTACAATGCTCCGTTAAAGATTCAAAAATATATACTCTTTTTGATCAGAAAAACTGTAAAAAGTTACAAAGTTGATGCTGCTGGTATGTTTAGCCCCTGTTTGGAAGGTTTGGCTACGGTAAGAATAATGTTATTAATAAAAATAATCATCATATAAGTTAGCTTTTAAAATAATATTCTTTTGTTTTAGGCCATGAGTCTATTGCTTTCTTTTCTTACAATCTTATGTTCCATATAATATAACTTCATTTATAAAATACATCCATTAATCTTATAATTTTGCTGAGAAATACAATAATTATTTACGAATTTCTTAAAATCACATTAATTTTAATAAAATATTTTTAATGAACAATTTCATTAAAAGATTTTTATTTTAAAAAGTATAAATCTTTGTGTTCATTTTAAATTGTTATATTTAGCAAATACCATAACATTAATTATTATGTTAATCATTATGTTAAATTTTTTTATAAACATGTTGAATTAAAATAACCTACTTATTTTTATAAAAAAGAAAAACATGACAAATTGTAAATTTATTTTTTTCTATAAAAATAAAAAGGTATTTTTATATACTTTTTTATATACTTTTGTATATACTTTATTAAGTATATAACATATCTAAACATATATGCATACAAAAATTTACACAGAAATTATAAAATTTGTAATACAATATATGATACTTAAAAAAGTATTAAACTGTCAACTTGAAAATTTTATTATTTAACAATTTGTAATACAAAATATATATATATAAATGAGTTAAAAATGAATAAATGAAATGAATTTGAATGACAATGTGTTATTTCGACAAAATTCTATTAAAATCGTGTTCCATCGTGATAACTTTACTTCTGATGCTGTCTTTCTTCCATTCAACTTTGATCGAATAGAGAATTATTTGTGTTCATTATGCAGAAGGTGACTATTCACTCAACTGTTCAGCAGAATTAAAATAACGTCTACGACCATTCGAACGAAACTGAAGAACGATCGTTAAGATGAACGCAAAATGATGAAAACGCTTGCGTCAACTTCTGGAGAGAAAAAACACTGTTTTTTCTCTTCAATTATCTTATTTACACACTTTGCGAAACCAATTTTTGTCTTACCATCTTAGTATTTTCGCGACAATTATAGAAATATTATCTGGAAAGTAAATTGTACCTATTGGCACATTACCTTTTTTTCTTTCGATAGTATAACAGATAAATTTTTTTATTGCTGTTAAATGTATCTATTATTCTGTAAAATGGTATCTATTATTATCATAATTTCACATAATAACCAAAAGAAAAGTATGATAAAAATTGAAGAGCAGAAAACAGAAGTCTTGAATAAAATATGATAGGAAGGAAATATGATAGAATTGAAGTTTTTCTCGGCATCTTTTGGAGTAATCCACTAACGGCAGTGTCGCTGCGCTTGGCTTAGCGCCGAGACACTACCGTGACTCCAGACTTCAGCTTTCGTGAAAAGATGAAATCTTTCGGCAAACGCTACTACAGAATGCAACAAATGCTGTTAATCATACTTGGACTATGGCCGTATAACAATACGATGTATCGATGTATTCAAAGAATATTTGTCTCCATTCTGATTTCATTTTCCATACTGCTACAGGTATTCTTACTTTTATTCTTTTTTAATTTTAATCTTAAGAATTATATTATATTTGAATAACTTGAATATAAAACTTTTATATAATAACAAATAACAAAATTATTTGTGCACTTATGTAAGTAGACAATATTTTTAATAATTCTGACATTTAAACAGAATTACATAAAATATGATTCAGAAAAAACTTAAGCGTTTTTTAATTCTGTTACCTGGCGTCGAGGCTACCGTGATCAGTTCCTCCAGGGTGAGGCTCTTCCATTGCACTTCGGTTGGAGCTGACCCTTGCGAATATCCCTAATGTGGATATCTCGGGCGTACAATTTTTGTTAGTGAATTACATATTCAAAAAATATGTATATTAAGTTATTCGGAAAATTCATTTCAAATCTCCTATGTAAATTCAGGACATAATATTTTATTCAAAAAATAACTTTATTAAAGCAAATATGTACGGCTTTATTCAGTAATCTTGATCCTTTTCTCAGGTAGCTGCATGATATCCTTGCTTTAAAACGGTTTTTGTTGGCGAAAAATGATTGATAGAGATGAACAGTAGGAGCTTTCAAAAACACGAATTTTTTATTTTGAAAAAAATTTTTTTAAAGAGAGAAATAGTCAGATAGGGTAAAGTCGAGAGAATACGAAAGATGAAAATGTTACATTTTCTTCGGAACAAAAAATTCATGTCATTAGAAACTTTCAAAATCTAAAAGGTAGTACAAATTATTTGTTTCAATAAAGTATTTTACTCTTTGAGTAAAATATTGCATACTAACTTACATAAAAGATTTGAAATAAACTTTCCAAACAACCTAATAATATAAAAAATATATATAGTAATTAATAAGTGTGAATATCATAGAATAAATTTTAAGATGTGTATCAATAAAATACATTATTACAGATAGCAAAGATTATAACAAGCGCATCTAATTTAGATAACCTTCTTCAAGTTTTATCATTTGCTGTACCTTGTCTAGTGGTCACTTTAAAATATGCTACATTCTGTATAAAATCTGAAGATGTAAGTTTTTTATATTATTTTGTGAGTTGTAATTTTTTTTTTACATTATGTATATTTATTTCAAATATTATAAATGTTGTTTACATTTTTTGTAATATACTTTTAATGCACTTAAGTAAGATATTTTATACAAAAGATATTAAAAATTTTTATTTCGTACATAATTGTATTTAAGTATTTCCACATTATACTTATTCTTACTTTATTTAAAAAATAAAAGTATATGTATCAAAATTTACATATAATGACATATATAAAAATCAATTATCATTAACATTAACATTAGATGAAGAAATTAATAGATGAAATAAACTATCATTGGAGTTTAATAAAATGCAAAGAGGAATTAAAAATTTTACAACAATATTCCTACATCACAAAGTTGTTGACTATTATGATAGCAGGTGTGTGTATATATATATAATTTTTTAACATGTTGATAGTTATACAAACATTGAGATTAGATATTTTTGAATGTAACTTCAATTTTATCAGCATTTTTTATTAAAAGCTTTAAAGCGGGTTGTTCCACCTTTCGGTAAACTTCAGCTCACTGTCTTACTCTTTTACTCTTTTATTCTTTTGTTTATCCAGTAGATTAATTACTACATAGTTTATCCGAAGATGAAACAACCAGCCCTAATTGAAAAAATATATATGTTACTATAAATACATATGTTACTATAAATGTATTACTATTAGTACTATTAAATATATATTACCGTAAATAATAATTTACTTTTAAATCTTGATCAATTTTTTCAGGTATTCTATATTCAAGTCTATGCTTGTTTTTAATGATACAAATATTACCCAAATTCCTTGATATAATGATACCCTTGAACGAATCACGTCCGCTTAAACTTTTGGGTTTAGCTACGTTTTTTTTCGATCAAGAAAAGTACTTTATACCAATATTTATACATATGACCATAGCACTTTTGGTAGAAGCGACTACGATAGTAGCTACAGAAACAATGACCCTAGTATATATACAACATGTTTGTGGGCTATTCAAAATTACTAGGTAATGATCGAGACAAAGAATTAAGTCGATATGTTTAAACATTTAATTTTGCAATTAAAACATAGCATATATCAAAATACATTTTAATTTTACATCAATTTTACGTTTTCGTATTTCTCATTTTATTTATATATATATATATATAATTATTAGTATACTTTACTGTTGTAGTTTACGCATAAAGCATGCATTTGACTGCGAAATACAAATCTCTGCAGAAAAACATAAAATATATTACATAAATATAATCAACGCAGTAATCAGTCACAATAGAGCTATTGAGTACGTAACAATATGTACTATATACTGCATTTTGAAAATTGTACAAGAAAATCGGAGTAGAAAACTTAAAATTTCGCGAATTTAATTCTAATGAAATAA
Organism: Mycetomoellerius zeteki; assembly: GCF_001594055.1. Classification (NCBI taxonomy): domain Eukaryota; kingdom Metazoa; phylum Arthropoda; class Insecta; order Hymenoptera; family Formicidae; genus Mycetomoellerius; species Mycetomoellerius zeteki. Next base: position 115,758 of record NW_017257668.1, on the reverse strand, counting down.
TCACACATTCAGAACGATATATTATTATAAATACATTTCGTGTGAATGTTATTAATTTTAAAATATTATTAAAGGTTCTTTGATTTTTTAAATTCTTGCCTCGAAATATCTCTCTTTCTCTTACTTGTGTTGGGCACGTCTTCTCTAAGTATCAACATGTTTCGCGTAAGTGCTAACTTATATAATATGTTACAGAATTGGGAACGTTTCTTTATAAAAATAACGTGTTACTCTTTATAAAAAAGAACTCGTTACTCAATATTAATTTCAAAAAATAATTTGTTATCACGGTTACTTATAAAATAAAAGTTCATTACTTTTTTCGTTACTTTTTTATATTATTAAAATAAGTCATCTTAAAATTATATTATTTAATAATCAAAATTAAATGTAACAATTCTAATAATATTAATACTTAAATTAAACTCCATGCTATAAGTCTTTATACAGCAAACTTTTTGTATATTAAACTTATTTTAATATATATATTAAATAATATATACATATACAGTCAGGGACAAAAGTAAGTGGACAGGTGATGAAAATGGATATTAATGAAATTCAATCAATATAGCATCGTAGATACATATTTAAGCTTTATTTATTATTTATCCTTATACTACACTACGCAACAAAATTATCGCAACAAAATTTTTCATCGAAATTTTGCTATTTTTCAAATGCGCATAACTCGGTCAATTTTCATCGTATCAAGACGATTTTTTTTTCATTTTGTAGATAATTATCTGTACTTTAAGAAAAACTTGATGCGAAATTAGGTGCAAGTCGATGCCGCATCTCCATGTTTTGATAAGCCCCAAGCATTTTTTTTCTTAAAAAATTTGATTGTTTAACGCGCTACCTGAATCGCCCCGATTTTTTTTCGAAAATACCACATAGACCATTGTAAAGTGCACTTTTCAACAAACAATTTGAAAAAAAATTCGAGTCTCTACGATTTTTTTTGACCGAGTAATGCCATTTTGATGTTATTCAGGCGTTTTTTACGAATATCGCGATAGAGTTAAATGCCGAAACCTTATTATGGGGAAGGATCCGTATTGAACATTAATTTTATTATGCAGAGTAAGTACTAATAAAAAAATACAAAAAAGCACAGGATATTTTATTTTCTTACTAAAAATGCCTCGGCTTACTGAAATTCAATCTGCTCAAATTGTGGCCCTGCTAGAGGCGGAATTGAGTCAGAGCGCCGTAGCAATAAGAATGGGTTAGAAAATACTGGAAGTGACGAGCTACGGGGTCCCTAATTTGACAAATAGTTTACCTAATCAGCCCTTTTCAGGGCCAAAATGATGCGTAAAGTCCAACCAGCAACCTCCTCGCGGTACGTATCGGGTAATGCTAATGCTGGTGGTATTCGTTAAAAATGCCCGAATAACTTCAAAATGGCATTACTCGGTCAAAAAAAATCGTAGAGACTCGAATTTTTTTTCAAATTGTTCGTTGAAAAGTGCACTTTACAATGGTCTATATGATATTTTCGAAAAAAAATCGGGGCGATCCAGGTAGCGCGTCAAACAATCAAATTTTTTAAGAAAAAAATGCTTGGGTTTTATCAAAACATGGAAATATGACATCGACTTGCATCTAATTTCGCATCAAGTTTTTCTCAAAGTACAGATAATTACCTACAAAATCAAAAAAAATCTTGATACGATGAAAATTGACCGAGTTATGCGCATTTGAAAAATAGCAAAATTTCGATAAAAAATTTTGTTGCGATAATTTTGTTGCGTAGTGTA
>NW_017257668.1:103213-113448 GCF_001594055.1 Mycetomoellerius zeteki | reverse complement strand
CAATTGTCGCATCTCAAATTTTGATTCATCAGACCATACTATCTTCTTCCAAAATGATATAGGCATATTAACATATTTTTTAGCAAAAGCTAAACGTTTCTTCATATTTTTTTTTGTTAATATATGGTTTACGCTTAGCCCTATAAGATTTTAATCCCACCTCATGCAACTACATCATCAATGAACCACCATCAAATTTAACCGTTGGTATAATGAATGATTTCTTGTATGTTTTATTTTTCTTTCTCCAAACTCGCTTCTTTTCCAATTGTCGCATCTCAAATTTTGATTCATCAGACCATACTATCTTCTTCCAAAATGATATAGGCATATTAACATATTTTTTAGCAAAAGCTAAACGTTTCTTCATATTTTTTTTTGTTAATATATGGTTTACGCTTAGCCCTATAAGATTTTAATCCCACCTCATGCAACCTTCGTTTTGCTGTTTTTGTCGACACATCTAATCCTAGTGTATTTACAATTTGCCGTGAGGAGATCATAGGATGTCGTCGACATTCTCGAACAATTCAACGGTCTTCTTGTATGGTAGTACAGCGCCTTAAATTTTTCACAGTATTGTGCATCAAATATTTTTTATATATTTTTTCCACCGCACTTTTTGATACTTTGTACTTCTGGGCTAGAACACGGTAACTTAATTTATCACGACAGTCGGAAAGAATTAAATTACGAATTTGATATGAAATCCACTGTTTTTGGCATTTTAATATTGTTTCACACTTAATCTTACTCGTACAAAGTCTGAAAAAGCACTGGAAACTTTATTCAATGTCATTGTGTTTAAGCATGACCTACGTATAGTGTTTGTATACATTTCTTGCCTCGTCAACTGAGTTTTTGAAAATATTGACAAAGAATATATAAAAAATCTTATAAATAGTATACCACGACGATTAGAGGCCATAATTGCAGCAAAAGATAGCAATACTAAATACTAATTATCAGTTATTGACAGTGTCCACTTATTTTTGTCCTTCCGTAATTGTTTAACTTCTTGTTTAAATTTAATTTAGGTTTGCATAGAATATAAATATTGATTTTAATTATTAATAAAATAATCTATATAGTATAAGGATAAAGAATAAATAAAGCTTAAACCTGTACCTACGATGCTATATTGATTGAAATTTATTGATACCCATTTTCATTACCTGTCCACTTACTTTTGTCCCTGACTGTATATAAATCTTGTGTAATTTTTAAAAAAGTAACTATTGTTAACGAAAAAAGTAACGACAATGATAACGACGTTACTTGAGTTATTTCCCAATCTTGATAGTTAGAACATGTAGGGGAGACCGGGGTCAGTAAACTATAGGGGTAAGTAAAATAATCGAGGCTACGTTATAAACAAATCGCGCCAGACACGCGTAAACTCGTCTGAGCACGCAGCAGCGACTGCCGCTCAGTCTGCTGTAACATCTCGTTCCTAACACATCTATGATAGAAGTTACGCTACAATTTAAAAAAATCGTACACCTAAGTAAACATTTTTATTCTTAAAGTTTTTGTTTTACAATTGTATATAATTGTCTGAGATATTTTATTTCCATTTAGGTAGTAAGCATAGTTCTTACTTAATAAAGTCCAACAGATTTTTTTTGTTTATCTGGTTTTGTTGTCGTATACTGTTAATGTTTTTAAAAAATGAACGGATGGGGCTAATAGGCTAACCACAATACGAGGCTATATGATTAATTTAGTGACGACTCTGATAGTATCTACTCCCAAACTTCTTGAAATGAAATCTCGATACAAATTGATAGAAATCTTATCGTTCTCAATCATTCTCTATCAACTTTTTTTACCAGTAATAATAGTTAAATTACATGTATAAGAAATTTTTCATGCATATGTATAAATATGTATAAACATATATAATATGATAAATTATATACGTTTATGAACATTTATACATAAACATGTATAAATATTCATAAACATATATAATTATATATGAAACATATCCATATATGTTCATACATCCTTCTTTCTTTTGTAAAATTATTTTTAAGTGTAATAGAAGTAATAATAATAATGTGAAAATATTAAGAATAATTAAAAGTATAATTTTGTGAACATGCGTGTGGATACTCTAAATGCATAAAGGGTAACTTATCGTATTATGTTTGTTATAACTGTAATTCGGATAACGATTCGGATTAGATAAATTGTCATTTAGTACAAAGTTATACATTTTTTATAATAAATATGTTTGTGTTTAAAATACATTTTTATAAAATTTTTGTTATTATGTAGCCAAAGATGTACCTTAAAATATTTATTAATCTTCATTTTAATAATACTAATCAAATTACCCCATACCATCAGTCATTTTACCCCGGTCCCGGGGCTAGTTAAATCAGATGGAATGCATTAGAAAAATGCATTTTTTTTCATAGTAATTATCAGTTTTCCCTTATTATTAAAATATTATTAGAAAGTCAAATGTATGTAGTAACTGGCGTACAATTCATTTTTTCGATAAGTCTCTTAATTTCGTCTATAAAAATTCGAAACTAAAAAATGAGTCTACTATCCCCGGTCTCCCCTATATTATTGCATCACATTAACAAAATGATAAAGTCATATTTTGTCGCGTATCAAAAGTATATTTTTATCGCAAAAATTTGAGTCTTTCCATCAAGGACATGCATTGTTAAATATAATACGGGAAATATTGAAATTTTATGATATAAAACATTTTCTCGTGCATATTAGCTTTTTCAAGCAGGATTCAAGAAAGAAATTGAAGAGTTATTTGTAGTTGCAATATTTGTCATCATTCACTTTATCTACATGTTCATATCCAATCTTATGGGGCAGATGGTAACAAACTGCAGTGCCGACATATTTTACAAAATGTATGTCATTTTAAATACTTTTTATTTTTCAATAATTTTTCTTTATAGATTTTTGCAACAATTTTGTATTATTGAATATAATTTTTGTAGTATAACAAAGAATACACACGTGGAATAATTATATATAATCTTATTGCATATTTATCAAAGATCAAACTTACAGTTATTGATTTTATTTATATTGAATAAAATATTTCTATTGTAAATATGACACATTAAACATGTTTAGAGAATAAAATCATCTAAATGTTATCTAGATGCGAATTGCCTTGGTATTCCGTCCCTATTCCACTACAAAAACTACTACAGTTTATGATGCAAAGAAGTGTAAAAAGTTCTAAATTTATAATGTATAGTGTATTCTCTGGATCACTTGAATCTTTTGCTTCGGTAAGTGTTATATCAAAAGCAAATGTATTATATAATGAAATAATAGCAGACTTCAAATGTAATAACATATTCAATTAATTTTAAACTATATTTCCACAATTTATACTCAAATATTTATAATTTGTGTGTAATAATTATGTTACAAGAAATTAAACTGTAATACATAAACAGTGCCTTTAAATTGACATAAATTTCATTTTTAAAAGAAATAGAAAATATATATATATAGGGTAGAGCCTAATAGTGGCCTAAATGGGACCTATTTAAAGTTTTTGCTCTCTATAAGACGTAAATCCGATTATAAAACCAAAGGTACCGTTGGAAAGATTATTTCATTTCCTTCATTTTTCTTTAGATCACTTTGATGTATCTCTCACCTGTGTTGAACTATAATGGAAAATGTAAAAATGCTTTTTTCGGTCCGATTTGGAACCAATGGTTCCAAACCTAGTTCAAATCGAACACTTCTATTTTTATGGACTTTTATATAGAATTTTAAAACATTTTAATGTATTTTTGTTAGCATTGAGTAAAACCAACCAATTTGACAGTCAAAGATAAAAATTTTATTCAGAAAAAAAATTACTGATAGTTTATATTATTAGAATTGAAATCAATAAAACTCAATTAATCTGAGTCATCAGACTCATGATATTTTACTAATTTAATTCCTTGGACCAGATCTGGTCGGTCGATTACTAGTACTATAGCCAGGCCTATAAGTACTGTCCGACTTGGATACAGGTCCATTCGAACTTTGGAACAAACTTTACAATAAACCGCAAAAGAGATCCAAAATGTTTGATATTTTTTAATTCTACACTCTTTAATTATCTTAAATCAATTACGTTTCAAATTTTTAACACCTTTTAAATAATGATTTACAAGGATTTTCTTTTTTAAAAAAATTTTCGCACGATGACTAAAAATACATATTTGCGTCTATTCTATAAGTGTTACGACAAAGAACTATCAACTGCTGTCAATATTCGGTGTCTTATAAGGACTTTACATTATAAATAGTACGCAAATCTGCTTAACGGTATTCATTTAAATTAAAAAGGTCCTATTTGGAACACGGTCCGATTTAGACCATTCTCCCCTATAATTAATAGTTTATTTAGAATTTAATTTAACAAACTAATTAAGACCCCTTATAAATCTAATAATCGTAATGGAAACGGGCAATAGGAGTCAAGCGCGGATGATGTTGCGCCAAAAACAATTTTTTGTAATAATAAAAATCCTTTATTATAAATAACGCTTACATGTTTCGGTTCATTTTTGAGCCCTCTGCAGAGATAAAAACCGTATATGCTACATCTAATGACACTAAGTGTCTGCTACTCGGTGAGCCTCTCCACAAACAGGAATTCAAATCAAATCTACGAATATATCCAATTTTACAGAAAATATTTTTATACACCCCATGAGGGGGGGAAGGGACAGAAAAAGTATCAAGAAAAGATCACATTAGATAATTCTTGATATTTTTTCTGTCCCTTCCCCCTCATGGGTGTATAAAAATATTTTCTGTAAAATTGGATATATTCGTAGATTTGATTTGAATTCCTGTTTGTGGAGAGGCTCACCGAGTAGCAGACACTTAGTGTCATTAGATGTAGCATATACGGTTTTTATCTCTGCAGAGGGCTCAAAAATGAACCGAAACATGTAAGCGTTATTTATAATAAAGGATTTTTATTATTACAAAAAATTGTTTTTGGCGCAACATCATCCGCGCTTGACTCCTATTGCCCGTTTCCATTACGATTATTAAATTAAATTTAAATTAAATTAAATTTGCTAATAAAAAATTAACGTCGCAAATAATGTAATACACACTTTTCAATGCTGAATATTTGCTTACTATTAAAACTAGACGCATAAATGTGTCCATAGCGCTCACAATGCACAATTTGCTGATATGTCCACAGCATTGAAAAAATTAATATAACAATTTTATAAATAGGATTAATTTTAATAAATAATTTATATTTTAGCTCGTGAGCTGCTCTTTATCTTATTTTACAATTTTTTTGTCAATACATTAACGTTCTTAAGGGTGATATGCGCAAACGAATATTTCCTTCAAAATCACTGTGTTGGTTGATTATCAAAGTACGATATCACATGCAACGAAAAATTATAATTCACGTACAGATATGATCGAATCAATGTCTTAAGTTCATTGTAGTATGATTACATGAAATATATTGCTTGTCAAAACGCATAAATATCATTTTTATTCGTAAAACACTACACACTGTTTCTTTTCCGTTTTTTACGTAGATGTGATATATAAATTTATTATGATTTATATTCAAGTTGAAAACAATTGTGAAATTTGACTCATCTATGTACACACACATATATGCGTATGTAAGAAAACACCGAAAAAACATACACCGAAAGTATAATAGGCTGATATAAAATAAAAAAAGAAGAAATAAATTTGTACAATCACCGGTTTTACATTCACAATAAATATACCAGCGTTTACATTCCTTTTTCATTTTATCTAGTGAATGCAATTTTCATGTTGTTATTTATTCATCAACTAACATCATGAAAAGTGTAGTATGAAAAATGTGAGAAAAAGATTTCGGATATTTTCGAATAAAAAAACAAAAGAGAAGGAAATTGTTTTCAGATTGTATCGCTTTTCAGAGCATTATACACAAAGGAAAGTAACGAAATATATTGATTATTTTTATTAGAATAATATTAATGCCTAGCTGGGCAAATATTATTGCATTAATGATATCTTGGCATTTTCTTATCAGAATTATATAATATATTAAAATTAATGTTCTTTTTCTGTATGAAATAAAAATAAATATAGTTAAGATTGTTTTAAGAGAGAGAGAGAGAGAGAGAGAGAAGTATAACAGTTTTAAGATATAATAAAACATAGAGCCATATTAACATCTTAATACACTACTTAAAACAGTCTTGAAATGAGAACCGATTATGAATACCGTCTTAATTTAGTATGTCTATATATTAGTTGTATACACGTCTAAAGAAAGTACCATGACGTTTCACGTCTCGAATAGGACTGATAAGACATTGAAAATTCGCGAAAATGATACTGTAATTGCGCTTGCGTCGATCGAATATAAGAAACAACGGTAAAGAAAGGAAATAACTGATTATATATATTTTGCAAGTAGTAACATATTAGGTTCCCCATACTTGTAGATGCTTTAATCATATATATAAGGTAAAACTATAATTTGAACCAGTTATTCAACACAATTTCGTAATTTTTCGATATTATAGAATTTCATAATTTTGTCATTAATCCAATATTTGCACAATATTTGCAAACAAAAAACGTGAAAAATGTAAAATTATAATAGAACATGCTAGCTAGGTATAGAAAAGATGTTTTTAGAAAAAATTTTAGCACAGATATATTGTGGCACTTGTACCGAAATGACTTGTACGGCGGATAGTTATTACATTATTAATCGGAACCTGTTGCTATGTATCGGCTTGTGGCCATATCAAAGATTTGGTTTCAAATGTATTCTAATAACATTGATGATTATAATACTTACGTCTAGCATAATATTTCAGGTATGACAATCTTTTCAAATTTTATATCTGATTATTTCCGAACTATTGTTAGTTACTGTTAACTATTGTTATTTGATATAAAAATTAATAAAATGGGAAATCGAGCAAAGATTGAGCGCGTAATAAATTTTAATTAATAAATGGTGTTAATTTAAATAAATTGTCTGTAAGGAAATTCTAATCGCATAAAATCTGATGAATTCAACACTGTTAAATTTATAGTGTCAAATATAACCTACCGTAAATCGCCACTGCTCCTATTAAATATATCGTTATTTTTTATCAAAATGATAGTTAAATTTGACACTATAGATTTAACAGTGAATGATGCTTAGAATGGCCATATTTGTATATATTAAACAATTTCTTTGAAATCACTACATAATTATTCTAATCAAAAAGTCAATAATACGAAAATTATAACGAAATTGATTAACCAAATTTATTAAAAGTTAAATATCTGGAAAAAAGTAATCCTTTCAGTTTACAACCTTCTTCACGAGAGAATACAGTATGGAGCTTCTTTTGAAAATCCTCGCATATAGTGTTCCATGGATGAGTTATATATTGAGATATAATGTTCATTGGTTAAATATGAAAAAGGTAACTATATTTAATATTAAGGCATTTTTCAAAATATTTTAAAGATGTTTTTTAGAAAAAATAATGAATAATTATTATTATCTTATGAACATAGATGCGAGATCTCATAGAACGAATACATTTGGACTGGAATGAATTAAATAATGCGCATGAACTTGAAATAATAAAAAAGTATTCAGCTATTGGAAGACTTATCACATTATTTACGGCATGTAAGCAACATCTCAAATAATTTTTCAACGTGCTAAGTTCGGTAATAATTTAGAATAAGTTTTATTGTTACAGTGTTCGCCTATTTGGCTATTTTTAGCTTCATTTTAATACAGCTTCTATTAAATTTTGTTTTGGACATTGCAACTGCTACAAACGAATCTCGTATACGGCATCTTTCAGCCGAAATCGAGGTTTTTATAGATCAACAAAAGTATTTTACTCCGCTTTTGTTATATATGTTTCTTGTCGTTCTGTGTGGCATAACCACAGTAATAGCCATGGAAACACTTTGTATGTCATATACACAACATGCATGTGGATTATTCGAAATAGCGAAGTAAATATAGAGTTTTAATTCATTAAATAAAAGATTCCTACGCATTTTTTCTATTTAAAATTTTTGAAACTCAGGTCTTAATTAAAATTTTTAAGTCGTAATTGATATTGTAGAGTATAAAAAAGTTGCTCTTTCCAAAAATCTAATTGGTGATGAGGTCGAATATTTGGAAAAAAGATTGTTGAAAGTAGAGTAAAATAATAAACTTTGTTTACGGACAAGTATTTAATTAATTAATGATTTTGTTTAATAAAATATACATCGATATAATTATTATTCAAATGATGTATAATAATTATATTGATGCATTCTACTAAAAAAACAAAATTATTTATTAATTGATTACTTATCAGTAAACAGGTAGAGCTGACTTATTCTTTTTATCTTTACTTTCCTAGCTTCTGTCTCCATATTTATATCTTAAACATGTTTATCAGAACCCAAGACACGAATAGTTAAAATAGAAAAATGCATAGATTGCCTGGTACTTAATGAGCTAAGAAGCGAATTAACTTATTTTGATAATTTTTATAAATTTCACTACTTTTCAGTTGTCGTATAAAGCAAGCTTTGCACAAAGGTATGGCACGAGACGTAGTATCCGTTGCTGAAAAAAAATCAATAATATGCCAAGAAATAATCAGTGCAGTCGATATACACAGAAAAGCAATCGAGTCTGTAATTCTCATTAATTCGATCAAAGACAATTTCTTTTATTTTATAATGTGATTTTTCTTTAAATTATTCACTCCTCAATAAATTTGCACTAATACTGTTATTAATATATAATTCAAAATTTCACGCACAAAGAATTTTATAAATCGTATGTACACATAATTATTGACAATAGTCATTTATATTGTATATTTATCCTGTGACACGTCCTTATTCAAGATTTATCGAAATGACGAAAGCGAATTTTGAGTGGATGTATTTCATTGCAATACCATTCGCTGTACTAACGCTAAGCATTAATCTTTATCGCGTGAGTTACTATTGATATATTCTTATTAATACTAATGATGCCGAGTAATTAATAAATCTTAGTTAGGTATTATAAACACAACACTTGCGTATATTATCGTACTCGCAGATACAAGCTCTGCACTTCTCACAAAGTAAAACTGATCGTCTATGTGATCATAGCTTTCTCGGCTAATAACAACCGAGGCATATGGGGATCTAATAACAACTCTTCTATTTGTTCTTGGCCATTTTTGGTACTTGTTCTTCTGCAACTATGTGGGACAAGAGATGATCGATCATAGCAGTGATATTTTTCATAAAACGTGAGATTATATTAGATATATACTGTAATACATTAAAAAACTGTTTTTATTTTAAATTTGTTTCAATCTTAAAACTTTTACGATCTTCTAATAACATATTACAACGTACATAGATACAACGTACAATGGTACATGGCGCCGTTGAAAGTGCAAAAGTTATTATTGTTTGTAATGCGAAGAAGCGTGCGATGTTGCACGTTCATGATTGGCGGCTTGTTCATTCCGTCGTTAGAAGGATTCGCCACGGTAAAATCTTGATACTAATAATAATTAGTCGAATATTTTTGCTTTAGATAATCAAGAATACAATTTTCATGTTTTAGCTTACAAGCATGTCACTTTCGTATTTTATGGTAATTTATTCCATCCAATGAGCGTGCTCGTAAAATAAAATTTATCATTAGTCGAACACATAGTTTGTCATAATCCAATAATTCTGGTATGCTTGTTGCAAATGCTAATATAGTAAATTAACAATTCACGAAAACAATTTTAAAAAACAATTATATCTTTTATCGTTTATTATATGATATATATATATAAATAAAAATAAAGTTTTATGGAATTTGTCAATAATATATATTTTATGGAACCATGAGTATACAAAAATATAATAAAGATTAATGCAACATTAGTCAGCAGAATTTACCGCGGCGTCATACGCAACATTAACAATCAAACTGCATTTCTAAAATAAAAAATTGTTATTTTATTACATCATACATTTTTTTATCAGATCTGCAAAATTAATTTGGCTTGAGACAAAAAATTTTCATTACCATATAATAATATTATTATCATCATTTAAAATATCTACTTAGAAAATGTAGGGGAGAGTTGCGGTACTGGAGAATGCGTACTAGTCACCTAAATCGTACCTCTCAATATTTTATATTATTAATTAATATAGACAATATTTAGTAACAATAA
>NW_017257668.1:93045-102900 GCF_001594055.1 Mycetomoellerius zeteki | reverse complement strand
TTTTCATTCATAAATTTAATACTTTCAAAGGAAATACAATAAAAAATACCTATAGGTACGATTTAGGCGACCGGTTGCCTAAATCATACCTTTTGCAGTATATTACAAAAAGATTTATAATAAATTAATTTATTATTGGTGGAAAGTCAAACATGTAATAATAAGCGTCCAATACCTCAAGCTATAATTTCTAATATTCATTTGCATACAAAACAATGCCAAATGGAAAATATAATAAAAAATAAAAGGTTAAGTGGTACGCATTCGGCAACTCTCTCCTATTTATGTTTCGGCAATTTAACGTTAATAAATTAATTTAACAAAAAGACTATACTGTATATTTGTCACAATATAATGAGTTTTAAGTGTAATTATGTTATAGTGTAAATAATACATTGCATCAATAGTTATGGCAACTTACTAATTTAGGATTTTGATGTAATCCAAAATAAGTCCTCACAGCACTTATAACGTAATCTTCATAATGCTCGTCAAGCATGGTACATAAATCACAGTTTCCAATAATTATTGCATTATGATCTTTCTCGTTAATCTCAAATGATATCGGCACACATTATTTCAATACGCAAGGAAAGTACTGTAATGTTCCGCGTCTCGAATAGAAATGAAGGGACGTCTGAAACGTATGAAAGCGACGTTACAATTGCGCTTGCGCCGATCGAACGTAGGAAAGCAATATCAAATATATATACAGAGAAAAAACATTATTAGCTCATATAAATAATAACGTTCACTCAAAATTGTGAACAGACACTAGCCAAATATGCTCCTAAACTATAATTTGCATGATTATAGTAACCGATAGTAACCTATAGGTATTCTATAGTAATTTTTCGCACAAGTTTAATACTTTATTTAAATATATACAAATAGTGAATTGTAAACTACAATCAAGCGTATGCTGAACCTATGAGATAATTCGTGGAAAGAAATTCGGCATAAACGCGTTATGATGCTTGCACTGAGATGGCAAGATTGCCCAGTGAACAGTTATTATACGATTAATCGAATTTTGTTACTATGTATCGGCTTATGGCCGTATCATAAAAGTCTATTTTTAAATATATTGCAATAACTTTTATAACGATAATGTTTGTATTGTCAATAGTATTTCAGGTATGATTATTACTTTTTTATATTTCTTATTACTTTACTTTATATACAATTTAATGATAGGATTAGTAAAACAAAGTACACTAAAAGATATTAATTATTGTATATATAATTACTGTAACTAAAAAGAAGACATTTCCTTTTTATTATAAACATTAAAGTATAACAAAGAATTGTAATAACTTTATTAATATTTAAACCAAAATTTCTTATTTGTATTTTATATTTTGAATAATTTCTTTAAAGCTATTCTAAATAATAATTATTATTAATGTAAAAGTAGAAATAATTTAAGTAGAAAATGTTATTTTTAGCTAATGACTTTCATCACAACAGAATACAATGTGGATATTCTTTTACATATTCTCACATATATCATCCCATGGCTAGCCTATACATTAAAATATAATGCTATCTGTTTAAACATAAAACGAGTAAGAACATTCGATATCAGTCATAGATATTTATAGAAAAAGTAAATGATAATTTATTAATTAATTTATTTTATTTAAGATATTTTTGTGAAAAAATAGTAAATAACTGTTATTGTTAAATACAGATTCGAAGCCTTATGAAACGATTACTTTATGATTGGAGTGAATTAAATAACGTGCAAGAAATTGAAATAATAAAAGAATATGCAGATTTTGGAAGATACATCACATTGACTACAACCTGTAAGCAATATCTTGAATATTTCTTTTGTATTTGAAAATCAATTACTTTGATTCAGATTTTAATTATTACAGTGTTTATCTACGTACTTAATTTTTGCTTCATTCTGATACTGTTTTTATCAAACTTTCTTTTGGACATCACATCGAATAAAAATGAATCCCGTCCACGACAATTTCCGATTCTAATGGAATGTTTTTTAGATCAGCAAAAATATTTTTTTCCAATTTTGTTGGCAGTATGTCTTTGCGTCATGTGTGCTTTTACCACGGTAATAGCCACCGAAACGCTTGCTATGTCATACACACAACATGCTTGTGGTTTATTTGAAATAGCCAGGTAAAGCAAAGTTTTAACGGCCTTTTCAAACATGCAATTACATTATCAATTTCAGCTGCCGCATAGAACAAGCATTGCTCTTAGATAGATTAGAAAGTACTGCATCTTCTATCGAAAGGAGTTCAATAATATGTCAAAGGATAATCAGTGGGTTTAATATGTACAAGAAAGCAATCGAGTTCGTAATTGTCCTATATATGATTAGAAGTTTTTTATTGTATTTTGCGATTTATATCATCACTTTTTCTAATTTTCTAAATATGTATATAGACTACAAAATTTTATGAAGAATATAAATTATTAGCACATATAACTGATAAATATAAGTCACATTTATAATTTATAATTATTTATGTGAATATACATTCTCTACGTGTATTTAAAATTTATTGCTATTTAAGGTTTGTCGAAATGTTTAAAAAAAGTTTTGAATGGCCGTATTCATTATTATTGCCTCTAGGGGTATTGTCGCTGAGTATTAATCTCTATCGCGTGAGTAATTATTTATATACATTAATATCGTATATACAATGTGGTTTATGTGTACGTATTTATTGTCAGTTGTATATATTTTTAAATGCTAAATATCATACAGATGCGTGCTATGCACTATAGCATACAAGGTGATTTAATTTTAACAGGCAAATATTTTAAAAATATGCAATTTTATCAAAATACGTCGTTTGAAATAAAAATTATATGATATAGAAAAGGACGTCACCTAGAAGAGACCGGAGGTTTGTTCGCGTTGCATGCTCCAACATGTTTCAATATGCTGCTACCATAGCTCCTACTCACTCCAACGCGCTTGGTAAAGTGAGAAGGAGCTATGGTAGGAGCATGTTGGAGCTTGTAATGCAAACAAACCTCGGGTCTCGTTGGCACAATTTTCACAATTTTGGCATTAGATTTCTTAAACAATAAACTATTATGATTAAAATACATCAGCGTGATAGAGAGAATCTTTCTCTATATTTTCATAATAATAATAGTTCTACACACTGTATACTTTCTTTGCAATAAATGAAATATGAACATGCTGCAACGTAGTTAACTTATCCCAATATGTAGGGTAAATTGGTACATATCACAGTATAAATTACCTTTATGATAAATTCTATATTAAATTAACAAAAACGTAATAGAAAAGTAATAGAAATAAAAATTAGAGAGTAGATATGTACTTC
The DNA here is from genome assembly GCF_001594055.1 of Mycetomoellerius zeteki. Taxonomy (NCBI): domain Eukaryota; kingdom Metazoa; phylum Arthropoda; class Insecta; order Hymenoptera; family Formicidae; genus Mycetomoellerius; species Mycetomoellerius zeteki. Next base: position 99,565 of record NW_017257668.1, on the reverse strand, counting down.
TTACAAGGAACTTACCCAACTGTCCGGCCCCGATTTGATTCTCTGTGAAATATGTTGTTACAGAAAAATAAATATAAATTTTTTTTCTACCTTTTTTATAAATTTTAGTTCTACCTTATTTTAATATAGAAATATTAAATATAAAGTGTTTTTCAGAGTTAAATTATAAATGAATGTTCACACGTACGGTACAATAAGTCAACCCAACCTTTTCTTGTGATATGAGCCAAAGTACCCCATCCCTACACTTTTACTTAAACTACATAAATATGATTGGACAACTATTACTTAAATTACATAAATATGATTGGAAATTTACTGGAAATTCTATCATATTTAGATAATTTTTCAGTCATAAACATGTAATTTCTATGTAAAATTACATGCATTTTTTTCAGTGTACACACGTCTGATTTTGATCATTTTATTGTAATAAATTACTATTGTTACTGAAAATAACGTATTGTATACTAACAAACACTTTTCTTTTAATTAATAACACATCACTTAGATTTGCTTTCTCAAGCGAAGGACATTAATAAGAAATTATAAAATGATCAAAAATTTACTTGCCTGCTCTTGAATTAGATTTTTTCTTTTTCTATTGTAATACTTGTTTAATTTAAATGAAACTTAGAAAAAAGGATCTATGTTATAAAAGAGATAACGTCGGTTGATACCGTTGTTCAATACAGTTGTTCTTCTGAATATACCTATCATGGCTTGTACTTTTAAAATTTGTGACTCAGTTTTTATTGCGTGTCTCTATTTTTGTCGGAATTACACCGCCACGATTAATCAAGATTGTAGATCGGAAAGAAGTTTGATGTTTCTACTTTCATGATAACTAAATGAATCTTTTGGACTGAAAATATTAAGCTACCTAATTTTGAGTACTTGACCGTTGATAAGGAATGCGTTCGTTATACATATTTTGTATTTTACTGGATTATTTACATTGAAAATGATCCAACCGAGGTCGAAACTGTTTAAGTTTAAGTTTAATGCTAAACATGCGTTTTATTGTATCTCTGTTGCAAGATTAATTTAATGCTAAACTGTTTTATTGTAATTTTTTATATTAAAAATTTTTTGTAGGAAATGGTTTGTGTTGCATATGGCTCGTAACCCTTTTTATTTGTTGATAAAAGAGATACTTTAGTAATTTTTTCATTGTTTCTTTTGCCACAAATACATAAACGGAATGCAATGCTAACGAGACCCGATCTCTCCTATATTATACCATTCAACTTTTATTTTAAATATCTTTTGATAAAATTGCATATTTTCAAATTATTTCATATTTGCCTGTTAATATTAAAATAAATTACCTTGTATATGTATATTGTTACGTCCCTGGAAGTACCAGTATTTCGCGCTCTTCTGAACAGCTGATTGAGTGAATAATCGATATTAGAAAGAAAAGACTCGGTGCCATTGAGCTAATCTTCTAAAAACATTGAGAGACAAGTTGCGTTCGAGCTGTCAACGCATGCGAATGAATTATACACTTGATTCTTGCTTATTTGTTATATCCTATTCATTAATGAATTTCTCTTATCGGAATGTAATTGTTTACGCTCGCTGCTGCGAGGTACGCCAGTGTGTACTGTAGTATTGCGAAAATTCTGCTCTTCCCGATTGAGATCCAAAATGTTACATTTACACTGATAAAAATTTTTTTTAAGCAAAGTAATATCTTCTTGAATAATACTAACAATAAGTAAATTTTTTATTTTTTTTTGTAAATAAATATTTACTAAACGTAAACATGTATTATTCGATTTCAGTATTACTTTCTTTTTTTGAATAAATATTTATTTGCAGTAAGAAATGTTTACTTACTATTATTCAAGAAATTATTTACAATTAGACTTAGAAAAATTTTTTTTCAGTGTAGGACGACAGTTGGAAGAGCAAATCTCTCGCGGTACTTCACTAACTCACATATTGCACTTCCATATAAATAATTACACACCGATAAGAGAATTATTAATGTATACGATGTAACAAATACACAAGAATCAATTCATTTGCGCATTGTAATAACTCGAGCGTAACTTGTCGATATATATCGTATATTTTTATAATACAGAATGGCTCGTTAATAGAAATTATTAACTCTCTTTTTTTTATATCAATTTTTTCTCCAGCTATCCTGATATTGGCAAGGCACAAAATAGTGGAACTCAACAATATACAATAAACATTGATACTGACTTATAAATGTTAAGTAATCAATATAATGCATGCTACTGACATAGTATCTGTATCATTATATAGAGAAGACTTGTCGAATGCGTATCATTTAAGTTATTTCTTATTATATTTTCCATTGGATACTAATTTCTACGTAAATGTATACATTAGAAATTGCAGGTTGATGTTTCAGGCATCTAATCTATTATTACACATGTTTAATTTTCTACCAATAACAAATTAATTTATTCTAGATCTTTTTGTAACATGTTACAGAAGATACAATTTAAGCAACTGTTGTCCTGATTGAGCTTCTAAATCATATCTCCTTTGAAAGTATCGAAAGTATGAATGAAAATAATTAAAAATATAGAAGTAATAAAAGTCATCAACTAATATCAATATCTTTTTTTTTAATATAAAAATGTATCATAAAATTGCATTGTCACAATATTATCAGCTACACAAAGTGAACAAAATTAACATTGGTTATTCGATTCTTTAAAATGCTGTAGGTATACACAAAATTAGACATACATAACCTGTTAAATTTCTGTCTACATTACTCATTTTTCATTTATTTCATCTTTTTGTTATTAAATATTGCTTATATTGAATAACAATCTAAAATATTTTACGTACAATTTAGGCAATCAGTACATATATTCGGCAATTTTCCCCTAAATCAACGAATAAACATATTATTACTTTTTCTTTTTCGGAAGCAAATTAATCGTTTATATACTGCAGCTTTCTCGATTGATAGAGTCCAAAGAACATTATGAAATGATTATTAATTTTCTGTTTATCCTTGGTCATTTTTGGTACATGCTTTTCTGTAATTATCTCGGACAGAAACTGATCGATCATAGCAGCGATGTTTTTCACAGAATGTGAGTGACGTATATGTAATTAATCCTTAATTAATCATATTAATACAATCCTAGAAATTCTTTTATTATCTTAGTAATCTATAGGACTATTTGTGTTATTATTTATACGTATATATCAAGATATTACGTGTAAATAGAATGAATAGTTTATATTACGAGACTAATAAAAAAATTACAGAAAAACAAATCTTTAATAAAAGCTTTCAGTTATGATATTTTTATAATAATATTTTAGATATAACGTGCAATGGTACGTAGCTCCGTTAAAAGCGCAAAAGTTATTGCTACTTGTGATGCAAAGAAGCATGCGACATTGCATGCTAGTCATTGATGGCTTATTCGTCCCGTCGTTTGAGGGATTTGCCTCGGTAAATTATATTTCGATAATAATATTCCTTTATCGAATATTATCTTTAAATTTTCTATAATAGACTTTGTATTATTTAGCTTGTAAGCACATCAATTTCATACTTTGTGATAATTCTTTCCCTCTTTTGATCATCTGCGTAAAATGAAGAAGTTTAAATCTCCACGAAACAAATTCTGACATATTTATAGCATACATTCTAAATATAAATATAATAATACAGATGCAATTATAGTCTACTTTAATTTAAATTGTTGTACTGCATCTAATATCAATTTATATTGCTGTACGTAGAATAAACATAGATATACGATGTCGTATAATTAGTATTATTTTATCTTTTCAATTGCTCTTCCATAGAATATACCATTACCATCGCATTTTCTATTATATTCACAATAATATCACAAAGATAAACTTTTCTATTCTTATAACAATTTTAGTGTGAAATATGAATGTGAAAATGAAGTTACGTTGGAAAAATAATTTTTTGTCAGAAGTATTAAACATCAGAAAATTAAACGATTCTAAGGAAAAATCAACCCATTATTATATATGCGATGACATTATTACTATCACATCTAATATTTACAAAATATATTTATGTTCCGGCAATTTAATCTTAATAATGCGGAAACTAATTTAATAAAAATAGCAGCTACTATTTAATAAAAATTTTTCATGGTGTATTTTAAGCTTAATTATATTACATTACAGTATAACTAATAGATACATTGTACCAATAGTTATGACAACTTGTAAAATTAATTAAGGATTTTCGTATAATCCGAAATCAGTGTTAATAGTACAATTTTCACGATGATTGTCAGGAAGACGCACAGTTTCGATGATTATAATTGCACAGTGATCTTTCTAGTTAATCAAGAATGATATTAATGTATTAGCACATATCGCGCACACATATCACAAAAAGAGCACCGCAACGTTCTGCGTCTCGAATAGAAATGAAGACTGTTGGTTACGCGTGCGCAATTTTACAAATGCGCTTGCGTCAGTTGAATGTAGAAAAGAAATATTTTCATATATTTTCGCGGAAAAAAGATAATTGGTTCATACAAATAATAATGTTCACCTGAGAGTTATAAATATAGACACTAGCCAAATATCCATCAAAACTATAATTTGCATAATTATATTAAGCTATAGATATATACTCTATCATAATTTTTCCGCATAAAAGTTCAATATTTTATTTAAATACATACGAATTGCGAATTATAAACTACAGTCAAACGTACCGAACCTATGAGGTAACTTGTGGAAAGAAATTCGGCATAAACACATTATGACACTTGCTTTGAAATGGCAAGATTGTCCGGTGAACAGTTACTATACAATTAATCGAAGTTTGTTACTTTGTATCGGATTATGGCCGTGTCAAAAATCTATTTTTAAATATATCGCAATAGTGTTTACAACAATAATGCTTGTATCGCTTATAGTATTACAGGTACAATAATTTTTTATATGCTTATTAATTATTTTGAACAATATTTAAGGTGAAAATTAATAAAACGAAGTACACACACTAAAAGATATTAATGCATAATTACTCTCATTAAAAAGAAAATATTCCCTTTGTGTTACGTATGTTAAATTGTAACAAAAAATTCTAATAAATTTAATAATATTTAGCCAAAAGTTTCTCATTTTTTATTTTGAATAATTTTTTTGAAGCTATTTTCTCCAAAATAGTTATACTAATTTACAATAAAAAATACTTTGGACCAAACAAGGTATTTTTTATAGATTTTTTAATGTTATAAATGATGCCGCAAGTCAAATTTTACCAACACATCAGGTTTACGAAATAATTGAAATTTAGTATGAAAAAAAAGCAACATTTTTTTTATAAAAAAGGCTAACATCTTGATATTTTAATTAGAAGTCATGAATGTATTATTCATCTCTTATTATACAATTTTTTAATATTTCAATATCTTTTTAACCATGTTGAGTACCAAATTTTTCTAAGATAGCTTATCGTCTATGACGATAAAATCATATCTACTTATAACGTTTAGTTTATGACTATCGATGTATAGTGTAATTTATATCGTGGTTGATTTCGATAAATATATTATATATACATATATATACACTATATGTTTATAGTACCTATATACACAGGTCTCATTTTAATTACACTAGTTTACAGCAAAAAATTACTTTGGAACGGACTACGTGTCTCTTATTTTTGGATGCTGAAAACGATGCTGCAAGCGAAAAAATTCTAGCACGTCAGATTTCCAAGATAATTAAGGTTTAATATGTAACAAATGATTTTTTTGGCGATATTTGACATTTTTTTATAAAGAGGGTGAACGTTATCTTGAAATTTCGATCAGAAGTCATAAATGTATTGTTCATCCCCTCTAAAATGCATTTTATCTTATTTCAATATCTTTTTAGCCATGTCATTAAGGATTAAAGATAGGAACTATTTCGAATATGGGGACTTCGGCAGCGTCATATAGTACGTGTATGCAGATTAATTTTTTAAGGACATTTTGATAACAGTACCTTAACACTTATAGACAGAAAGAGAGAGAGAGAGAGTTGTTTTATAAAAAAGATATGTAGCTGCATATTACAAATTGCATATTTTTTTTAAAGCAATTATGTATTTTCATTACACCAGTGGATTAAGCTCATAATTCTGTCTATAAAAGTGTTAAGGTACAGTTATCAAAATGTGACCTTAAAAAATTAATCCGCATGCACATACCTTGATCAAAAAGTTCCCGGAATTACCACCAGGTGATGCTCTGAGTCAGCTGATTTGAGTTCTGTTTTTTTGGTTAGGTTGCTATATCTATCATTCCAAATTTTATCGCCATAGCTTGACATTTGTAAAAGTTACGCCGTCTTGAGTACATCTACCTCTGCATGTGTTTTCGATTTTTTACAGTTTTAAAAATGGGGTTGAATTCGAAACAACGAGTTTGTATTAAATTTTGCGTTAAAAATGGATTCAATGGTGCGAAAACCTTGGAAATGTTGGGAAACTGTTTCGGTAGTGATGCTCTAAAGAAAACAA